>NC_074725.1:23211897-23511897 GCF_947242115.1 Biomphalaria glabrata | reverse complement strand
TAGAAATCTTTATGAATAAAATGCCATTGCATTGCTTTGGCTGTCCAACACAATGACATTTTAGATTTTAGGTTTAAAATTTACTTTTAGTTTTGCACTATGTTTTATGTAATAATTAATAGAAAGTTAAAGGCAGACATGATGATAGAAAAGAAGATGGGCACTTTTGAGCTCCAAAGTGCCAAAAAGGAGCGCAGTTTAACGTCATGTCTCGGGACATTATGCCTACATTTATTTTAATGCAAGTTTATTAAATTTTAGTTCCTACTTTGTCTAATAAGTTTAGATTACGTTTACATTAAGATTAAACTATAGATTGCTTTTACTGTGTTTATGCGTGTTTGTGGATTTTATTTAAATTTATGCATATTTTTATTAATTTGTTTTTAAATTTATGTAATAAATCTAATTTTAGAAATCTTTATGAATAAAATGCCATTGCATTGCTTTGGCTGTCCAACACAATGACATTTTAGGTTTAAAATCTACTTTTAGTTTTGCACTATGTTTTATGTAATAATTAACAGAAAGTTAAAGGCAGACATGATGATAGAAAAGAAGATGGGCACTTTTGAGCTCCAAAGTGCCAAACAGGAGCGCAGTTTAACGTCATGTCTCGGGACATTAGGCCTACAATTATTTTAATGTAAGTTTTTTAAATTTGAGTTCCTACTTTGTCTAATAAGTTTAGATTACGTTTACATGAAGATTAAACTATAGATTGCTTTTACTGTGTTTATGCGTGTTTGTGGATTTTATTTAAATTTATGCATATTTTTATTAATTTGTTTTTAAATTTATGTAATAAATCTAATTTTTAGAAATCTTTATGAATAAAATGCCATTGCATTGCTTTGGCTGTCCAACACAATGACATTTTAGATTTTAGGTTTAAAATCTACTTTTAGTTTTGCACTACGTTTTATGTAATAATTAATAGAAAGTTAAAGGCAGACATGATGATAGAAAAAAAGATGGGCACTTTTGAGCTCCAAAGTGCCAAACAGGAGCGCAGTTTAACGTCATGACTCGGGACATTAGGCCTACAATTATTTTAATGCAAGTTTTTTAAATTTTAGTTCCTACTTTGTCTAATAAGTTTAGATTACGTTTACATTAAGATTAAACTATAGATTGCTTTTACTGTGTTTATGCGTGTTTGTGGATTTTATTTAAATTTATGCATATTTTTATTAATTTGTTTTTAAATTTATGTAATAAATCTAATTTTATAAATCTTTATGAATAAAATGCCATTGCATTGCTTTGGCTGTCCAACACAATGACATTTTAGATTTTAGGTTTAAAATCTACTTTTAGTTTTGCACTATGTTTTATGTAATAATTAATAGAAAGTTAAAGGCAGACATGATGATAGAAAAGAAGATGGGCACTTTTGAGCTCCAAAGTGCCAAACAGGAGCGCAGTTTAACGTCATGTCTCGGGACATTAGGCCTACAATTATTTTAATGTAAGTTTTTTAAATTTTAGTTCCTACTTTGTCTAATAAGTTTAGATTACGTTTACATTAAGATTAAACTATAGATTGCTTTTACTATGTTTATGCATGTTTGTGGATTTTATTTAAATTTATGCATATTTTTATTAATTTGTTTTTAAATTTATGTAATAAATCTAATTTTAGAAATCTTTATGAATAAAATGCCATTGCATTGCTTTGGCTGTCCAACACAATGATATTTTAGATTTTAGGTTTAAAATCTACTTTTAGTTTTGCACTATGTTTTATGTAATAATTAATAGAAAGTTAAAGGCAGACATGATGATAGAAAAGAAGATGGGCACTTTTGAGCTCCAAAGTGCCAAACAGGAGCGCAGTTTAACGTCATGTCTCGGGACATTAGGCCTACAATTATTTTAATGCAAGTTTTTTAAATTTGAGTTCCTACTTTGTCTAATAAGTTTAGATTATGTTTACATTAAGATTAAACTATAGATTGCTTTTACTGTGTTTATGCGTGTTTGTGGATTTTATTTAAATTTATGCATATTTTTATTAATTTGTTTTTAAATTTATGTAATAAATCTAATTTTATAAATCTTTATGAATAAAATGCCATTGCATTGCTTTGGCTGTCCAACACAATGACATTTTAGATTTTAGGTTTAAAATCTACTTTTAGTTTTGCACTATGTTTTATGTAATAATTAATAGAAAGTTAAAGGCAGACATGATGATAGAAAAGAAGATGGGCACTTTTGAGCTCCAAAGTGCCAAACAGGAGCGCAGTTTAACGTCATGTCTCGGGACATTAGGCCTACAATTATTTTAATGTAAGTTTTTTAAATTTTACTTCCTACTTTGTCTAATAAGTTTAGATTACGTTTACATTAAGATTAAACTATAGATTGCTTTTACTGTGTTTATGCGTGTTTGTGGATTTTATTTAAATTTATGCATATTTTTATTAATTTGTTTTTAAATTTATGTAATAAATCTAATTTTATAAATCTTTATAATTAAAATGCCATTGTATTGCTTTGGCTGTCCAACACAATGACATTTTAGATTTTAGGTTTAAAATTTACTTTTAGTTTTGCACTATGTTTTATGTAATAATTAATAGAAAGTTAAAGGCAGACATGATGATAGAAAAGAAGATGGGCACTTTTGAGCTCCAAAGTGCCAAAAAGGAGCGCAGTTTAACGTCATGTCTCGGGACATTATGCCTACATTTATTTTAATGCAAGTTTATTAAATTTTAGTTCCTACTTTGTCTAATAAGTTTAGATTACGTTTACATTAAGATTAAACTATAGATTGCTTTTACTGTGTTTATGCGTGTTTGTGGATTTTATTTAAATTTATGCATATTTTTATTAATTTGTTTTTAAATTTATGTAATAAATCTAATTTTAGAAATCTTTATGAATAAAATGCCATTGCATTGCTTTGGCTGTCCAACACAATGACATTTTAGGTTTAAAATCTACTTTTAGTTTTGCACTATGTTTTATGTAATAATTAACAGAAAGTTAAAGGCAGACATGATGATAGAAAAGAAGATGGGCACTTTTGAGCTCCAAAGTGCCAAACAGGAGCGCAGTTTAACGTCATGTCTCGGGACATTAGGCCTACAATTATTTTAATGTAAGTTTTTTAAATTTTACTTCCTACTTTGTCTAATAAGTTTAGATTACGTTTACATTAAGATTAAACTATAGATTGCTTTTACTGTGTTTATGCGTGTTTGTGGATTTTATTTAAATTTATGCATATTTTTATTAATTTGTTTTTAAATTTATGTAATAAATCTAATTTTAGAAATCTTTATGAATAAAATGCCATTGCATTGCTTTGGCTGTCCAACACAATGACATTTTAGGTTTAAAATCTACTTTTAGTTTTGCACTATGTTTTATGTAATAATTAACAGAAAGTTAAAGGCAGACATGATGATAGAAAAGAAGATGGGCACTTTTGAGCTCCAAAGTGCCAAACAGGAGCGCAGTTTAACGTCATGTCTCGGGACATTAGGCCTACAATTATTTTAATGTAAGTTTTTTAAATTTGAGTTCCTACTTTGTCTAATAAGTTTAGATTACGTTTACATGAAGATTAAACTATAGATTGCTTTTACTGTGTTTATGCATGTTTGTGGATTTTATTTAAATTTATGCATATTTTTATTAATTTGTTTTTAAATTTATGTAATAAATCTAATTTTAGAAATCTTTATGAATAAAATGCCATTGCATTGCTTTGGCTGTCCAACACAATGACATTTTAGATTTTAGGTTTAAAATCTACTTTTAGTTTTGCACTATGTTTTATGTAATAATTAATAGAAAGTTAAAGGCAGACATGATGATAGAAAAGAAGATGGGCAATTTTGAGCTCCAAAGTGCCAAACAGGAGCGCAGTTTAACGTCATGTCTCGGGACATTAGGCCTACAATTATTTTAATGTAAGTTTTTTAAATTTTAGTTCCTACTTTGTCTAATAAGTTTAGATTACGTTTACATTAAGATTAAACTATAGATTGCTTTTACTGTGTTTATGCGTGTTTGTGGATTTTATTTAAATTTATGCATATTTTTATTAATTTGTTTTTAAATTTATGTAATAAATCTAATTTTATAAATCTTTATGAATAAAATGCCATTGCATTGCTTTGGCTGTCCAACACAATGACATTTTAGATTTTAGGTTTAAAATTTACTTTTAGTTTTGCACTATGTTTTATGTAATAATTAATAGAAAGTTAAAGGCAGACATGATGATAGAAAAGAAGATGGGCACTTTTGAGCTTCAAAGTGCCAAAAAGGAGCGCAGTTTAACGTCATGTCTCGGGACATTATGCCTACATTTATTTTAATGCAAGTTTTTTAAATTTTAGTTCCTACTTTGTCTAATAAGTTTAGATTACGTTTACATTAAGATTAAACTATAGATTGCTTTTACTGTGTTTATGCGTGTTTGTGGATTTTATTTAAATTTAT
Organism: Biomphalaria glabrata; assembly: GCF_947242115.1. Classification (NCBI taxonomy): domain Eukaryota; kingdom Metazoa; phylum Mollusca; class Gastropoda; family Planorbidae; genus Biomphalaria; species Biomphalaria glabrata. The sequence continues at coordinate 23,507,433 of NC_074725.1, read as the reverse complement.
GCATATTTTTATTAATTTGTTTTTAAATTTATGTAATAAATCTAATTTTAGAAATCTTTATGAATAAAATGCCATTGCATTGCTTTGGCTGTCCAACACAATGACATTTTAGATTTTAGGTTTAAAATTTACTTTTAGTTTTGCACTATGTTTTATGTAATAATTAATAGAAAGTTAAAGGCAGACATGATGATAGAAAAGAAGATGGGCACTTTTGAGCTCCAAAGTGCCAAAAAGGAGCGCAGTTTAACGTCATGTCTCGGGACATTATGCCTACATTTATTTTAATGCAAGTTTATTAAATTTTAGTTCCTACTTTGTCTAATAAGTTTAGATTACGTTTACATTAAGATTAAACTATAGATTGCTTTTACTGTGTTTATGCGTGTTTGTGGATTTTATTTAAATTTATGCATATTTTTATTAATTTGTTTTTAAATTTATGTAATAAATCTAATTTTAGAAATCTTTATGAATAAAATGCCATTGCATTGCTTTGGCTGTCCAACACAATGACATTTTAGGTTTAAAATCTACTTTTAGTTTTGCACTATGTTTTATGTAATAATTAACAGAAAGTTAAAGGCAGACATGATGATAGAAAAGAAGATGGGCACTTTTGAGCTCCAAAGTGCCAAACAGGAGCGCAGTTTAACGTCATGTCTCGGGACATTAGGCCTACAATTATTTTAATGTAAGTTTTTTAAATTTGAGTTCCTACTTTGTCTAATAAGTTTAGATTACGTTTACATGAAGATTAAACTATAGATTGCTTTTACTGTGTTTATGCGTGTTTGTGGATTTTATTTAAATTTATGCATATTTTTATTAATTTGTTTTTAAATTTATGTAATAAATCTAATTTTTAGAAATCTTTATGAATAAAATGCCATTGCATTGCTTTGGCTGTCCAACACAATGACATTTTAGATTTTAGGTTTAAAATCTACTTTTAGTTTTGCACTACGTTTTATGTAATAATTAATAGAAAGTTAAAGGCAGACATGATGATAGAAAAAAAGATGGGCACTTTTGAGCTCCAAAGTGCCAAACAGGAGCGCAGTTTAACGTCATGACTCGGGACATTAGGCCTACAATTATTTTAATGCAAGTTTTTTAAATTTTAGTTCCTACTTTGTCTAATAAGTTTAGATTACGTTTACATTAAGATTAAACTATAGATTGCTTTTACTGTGTTTATGCGTGTTTGTGGATTTTATTTAAATTTATGCATATTTTTATTAATTTGTTTTTAAATTTATGTAATAAATCTAATTTTATAAATCTTTATGAATAAAATGCCATTGCATTGCTTTGGCTGTCCAACACAATGACATTTTAGATTTTAGGTTTAAAATCTACTTTTAGTTTTGCACTATGTTTTATGTAATAATTAATAGAAAGTTAAAGGCAGACATGATGATAGAAAAGAAGATGGGCACTTTTGAGCTCCAAAGTGCCAAACAGGAGCGCAGTTTAACGTCATGTCTCGGGACATTAGGCCTACAATTATTTTAATGTAAGTTTTTTAAATTTTAGTTCCTACTTTGTCTAATAAGTTTAGATTACGTTTACATTAAGATTAAACTATAGATTGCTTTTACTATGTTTATGCATGTTTGTGGATTTTATTTAAATTTATGCATATTTTTATTAATTTGTTTTTAAATTTATGTAATAAATCTAATTTTAGAAATCTTTATGAATAAAATGCCATTGCATTGCTTTGGCTGTCCAACACAATGACATTTTAGATTTTAGGTTTAAAATCTACTTTTAGTTTTGCACTACGTTTTATGTAATAATTAATAGAAAGTTAAAGGCAGACATGATGATAGAAAAAAAGATGGGCACTTTTGAGCTCCAAAGTGCCAAACAGGAGCGCAGTTTAACGTCATGACTCGGGACATTAGGCCTACAATTATTTTAATGCAAGTTTTTTTAATTTTAGTTCCTACTTTGTCTAATAAGTTTAGATTACGTTTACATTAAGATTAAACTATAGATTGCTTTTACTGTGTTTATGCGTGTTTGTGGATTTTATTTAAATTTATGCATATTTTTATTAATTTGTTTTTAAATTTATGTAATAAATCTAATTTTATAAATCTTTATGAATAAAATGCCATTGCATTGCTTTGGCTGTCCAACACAATGACATTTTAGATTTTAGGTTTAAAATCTACTTTTAGTTTTGCACTATGTTTTATGTAATAATTAATAGAAAGTTAAAGGCAGACATGATGATAGAAAAGAAGATGGGCACTTTTGAGCTCCAAAGTGCCAAACAGGAGCGCAGTTTAACGTCATGTCTCGGGACATTAGGCCTACAATTATTTTAATGTAAGTTTTTTAAATTTTAGTTCCTACTTTGTCTAATAAGTTTAGATTACGTTTACATTAAGATTAAACTATAGATTGCTTTTACTATGTTTATGCATGTTTGTGGATTTTATTTAAATTTATGCATATTTTTATTAATTTGTTTTTAAATTTATGTAATAAATCTAATTTTAGAAATCTTTATGAATAAAATGCCATTGCATTGCTTTGGCTGTCCAACACAATGATATTTTAGATTTTAGGTTTAAAATCTACTTTTAGTTTTGCACTATGTTTTATGTAATAATTAATAGAAAGTTAAAGGCAGACATGATGATAGAAAAGAAGATGGGCACTTTTGAGCTCCAAAGTGCCAAACAGGAGCGCAGTTTAACGTCATGTCTCGGGACATTAGGCCTACAATTATTTTAATGCAAGTTTTTTAAATTTGAGTTCCTACTTTGTCTAATAAGTTTAGATTATGTTTACATTAAGATTAAACTATAGATTGCTTTTACTGTGTTTATGCGTGTTTGTGGATTTTATTTAAATTTATGCATATTTTTATTAATTTGTTTTTAAATTTATGTAATAAATCTAATTTTATAAATCTTTATGAATAAAATGCCATTGCATTGCTTTGGCTGTCCAACACAATGACATTTTAGATTTTAGGTTTAAAATCTACTTTTAGTTTTGCACTATGTTTTATGTAATAATTAATAGAAAGTTAAAGGCAGACATGATGATAGAAAAGAAGATGGGCACTTTTGAGCTCCAAAGTGCCAAACAGGAGCGCAGTTTAACGTCATGTCTCGGGACATTAGGCCTACAATTATTTTAATGTAAGTTTTTTAAATTTTACTTCCTACTTTGTCTAATAAGTTTAGATTACGTTTACATTAAGATTAAACTATAGATTGCTTTTACTGTGTTTATGCGTGTTTGTGGATTTTATTTAAATTTATGCATATTTTTATTAATTTGTTTTTAAATTTATGTAATAAATCTAATTTTATAAATCTTTATAATTAAAATGCCATTGTATTGCTTTGGCTGTCCAACACAATGACATTTTAGGTTTAAAATCTACCTTTAGTTTTGCACTATGTTTTATGTAATAATTAATAGAAAGTTAAAGGCAGACATGATGATAGAAAAGAAGATGGGCACTTTTGAGCTCCAAAGTGCCAAAAAGGAGCGCAGTTTAACGTCATGTCTCGGGACATTATGCCTACATTTATTTTAATGCAAGTTTATTAAATTTTAGTTCCTACTTTGTCTAATAAGTTTAGATTACGTTTACATTAAGATTAAACTATAGATTGCTTTTACTGTGTTTATGCGTGTTTGTGGATTTTATTTAAATTTATGCATATTTTTATTAATTTGTTTTTAAATTTATGTAATAAATCTAATTTTAGAAATCTTTATGAATAAAATGCCATTGCATTGCTTTGGCTGTCCAACACAATGACATTTTAGGTTTAAAATCTACTTTTAGTTTTGCACTATGTTTTATGTAATAATTAACAGAAAGTTAAAGGCAGACATGATGATAGAAAAGAAGATGGGCACTTTTGAGCTCCAAAGTGCCAAACAGGAGCGCAGTTTAACGTCATGTCTCGGGACATTAGGCCTACAATTATTTTAATGTAAGTTTTTTAAATTTGAGTTCCTACTTTGTCTAATAAGTTTAGATTACGTTTACATGAAGATTAAACTATAGATTGCTTTTACTGTGTTTATGCGTGTTTGTGGATTTTATTTAAATTTATGCATATTTTTATTAATTTGTTTTTAAATTTATGTAATAAATCTAATTTTTAGAAATCTTTATGAATAAAATGCCATTGCATTGCTTTGGCTGTCCAACACAATGACATTTTAGATTTTAGGTTTAAAATCTACTTTTAGTTTTGCACTACGTTTTATGTAATAATTAATAGAAAGTTAAAGGCAGACATGATGATAGAAAAAAAGATGGGCACTTTTGAGCTCCAAAGTGCCAAACAGGAGCGCAGTTTAACGTCATGTCTCGGGACATTAGGCCTACAATTATTTTAATGCAAGTTTTTTTAATTTTAGTTCCTACTTTGTCTAATAAGTTTAGATTACGTTTACATTAAGATTAAACTATAGATTGCTTTTACTGTGTTTATGCGTGTTTGTGGATTTTATTTAAATTTATGCATATTTTTATTAATTTGTTTTTAAATTTATGTAATAAATCTAATTTTATAAATCTTTATGAATAAAATGCCATTGCATTGCTTTGGCTGTCCAACACAATGACATTTTAGATTTTAGGTTTAAAATCTACTTTTAGTTTTGCACTATGTTTTATGTAATAATTAATAGAAAGTTAAAGGCAGACATGATGATAGAAAAGAAGATGGGCACTTTTGAGCTCCAAAGTGCCAAACAGGAGCGCAGTTTAACGTCATGTCTCGGGACATTAGGCCTACAATTATTTTAATGTAAGTTTTTTAAATTTTAGTTCCTACTTTGTCTAATAAGTTTAGATTACGTTTACATTAAGATTAAACTATAGATTGCTTTTACTATGTTTATGCATGTTTGTGGATTTTATTTAAATTTATGCATATTTTTATTAATTTGTTTTTAAATTTATGTAATAAATCTAATTTTAGAAATCTTTATGAATAAAATGCCATTGCATTGCTTTGGCTGTCCAACACAATGATATTTTAGATTTTAGGTTTAAAATCTACTTTTAGTTTTGCACTATGTTTTATGTAATAATTAATAGAAAGTTAAAGGCAGACATGATGATAGAAAAGAAGATGGGCACTTTTGAGCTCCAAAGTGCCAAACAGGAGCGCAGTTTAACGTCATGTCTCGGGACATTAGGCCTACAATTATTTTAATGCAAGTTTTTTAAATTTGAGTTCCTACTTTGTCTAATAAGTTTAGATTATGTTTACATTAAGATTAAACTATAGATTGCTTTTACTGTGTTTATGCGTGTTTGTGGATTTTATTTAAATTTATGCATATTTTTATTAATTTGTTTTTAAATTTATGTAATAAATCTAATTTTATAAATCTTTATGAATAAAATGCCATTGCATTGCTTTGGCTGTCCAACACAATGACATTTTAGATTTTAGGTTTAAAATCTACTTTTAGTTTTGCACTATGTTTTATGTAATAATTAATAGAAAGTTAAAGGCAGACATGATGATAGAAAAGAAGATGGGCACTTTTGAGCTCCAAAGTGCCAAACAGGAGCGCAGTTTAACGTCATGTCTCGGGACATTAGGCCTACAATTATTTTAATGTAAGTTTTTTAAATTTTACTTCCTACTTTGTCTAATAAGTTTAGATTACGTTTACATTAAGATTAAACTATAGATTGCTTTTACTGTGTTTATGCGTGTTTGTGGATTTTATTTAAATTTATGCATATTTTTATTAATTTGTTTTTAAATTTATGTAATAAATCTAATTTTATAAATCCTTATGATAAAAATGCCATTGCATTGCTTTGGCTGTCCAACACAATGACATTTTAGATTTTAGGTTTAAAATATACTTTTAGTTTTGCACTATGTTTTATGTAATAATTAATAGAAAGTTAAAGGCAGACATGATGATAGAAAAGAAGATGGGCACTTTTGAGCTCCAAAGTGCCAAACAGGAGCGCAGTTTAACGTCATGTCTCGGGAAATTATGCCTACATTTATTTTAATGCAAGTTTTTTAAATTTTAGTTCCTACTTTGTCTAATAAGTTTAGATTACGTTTACATTAAGATTAAACTATAGATTGCTTTTACTGTGTTTATGCGTGTTTGTGGATTTTATTTAAATTTATGCATATTTTTATTAATTTGTTTTTAAATTTATGTAATAAATCTAATTTTATAAATCTTTATGATAAAAATGCCATTTTATTGCTTTGGCTGTCCAACACAATGACATTTTAGATTTTAGGTTGAAAATCTACTTTTAGTTTTGCACTATGTTTTATGCAATAATTAATAGAAAGTTAAAGGCAGACATGATGATAGAAAAGAAAATGGGCACTTTTGAGCTCCAAAGTGCCAAACAGGAGCGCAGTTTAACGTCATGTCTCGGGACATTAGGCCTACAATTATTTTAATGCAAGTTTTTTAAATTTGAGTTCCTACTTTGTCTAATAAGTTTAGATTATGTTTACATTAAGATTAAACTATAGATTGCTTTTACTATGTTTATGTGTGTTTGTGGATTTTATTTAAATTTATGCATATTTTTATTAATTTTTTTTTAAATTTATGAAATAAATCTAATTTTATAAATCTTTATGAATAAAATGCCATTGCATTGCTTTGGCTGTCCAACACAATGACATTTTAGATTTTAGGTTTAAAATCTACTTTTAGTTTTGCACTATGTTTTATGTAATAATTAACAGAAAGTTAAAGGCAGACATGATGATAGAAAAGAAGATGGGCACTTTTGAGCTCCAAAGGGCCAAACAGGAGCGCAGTTTAAAGTCATGTCTCGAAACATTATGCCTACATTTTTTTTAATGCAAGTTTTTTAAATTTGAGTTCCTACTTTGTCTAATAAGTTTAGATTATGTTTACATTAAGATTAAACTATAGATTGCTTTTACTGTGTTTATGCGTGTTTGTGGATTTTATTTAAATTTATGCATATTTTTATTAATTTGTTTTTAAATTTATGTAATAAATCTAATTTTATAAATCTTTATGAATAAAATGCCATTGCATTGCTTTGGCTGTCCAACACAATGACATTTTAGATTTTAGGTTTAAAATTTACTTTTAGTTTTGCACTATGTTTTATGTAATAATTAATAGAAAGTTAAAGGCAGACATGATGATAGAAAAGAAGATGGGCACTTTTGAGCTCCAAAGTGCCAAAAAGGAGCGCAGTTTAACGTCATGTCTCGGGACATTATGCCTACATTTATTTTAATGCAAGTTTTTTAAATTTTAGTTCCTACTTTGTCTAATAAGTTTAGATTACGTTTACATTAAGATTAAACTATAGATTGCTTTTACTGTGTTTATGCGTGTTTGTGGATTTTATTTAAATTTATGCATATTTTTATTAATTTGTTTTTAAATTTATGTAATAAATCTAATTTTAGAAATCTTTATGAATAAAATGCCATTGCATTGCTTTGGCTGTCCAACACAATGACATTTTAGATTTTAGGTTTAAAATTTACTTTTAGTTTTGCACTATGTTTTATGTAATAATTAATAGAAAGTTAAAGGCAGACATGATGATAGAAAAGAAGATGGGCACTTTTGAGCTCCAAAGTGCCAAAAAGGAGCGCAGTTTAACGTCATGTCTCGGGAAATTATGCCTACATTTATTTTAATGCAAGTTTTTTAAATTTTAGTTCCTACTTTGTCTAATAAGTTTAGATTACGTTTACATTAAGATTAAACTATAGATTGCTTTTACTGTGTTTATGCGTGTTTGTGGATTTTATTTAAATTTATGCATATTTTTATTAATTTGTTTTTAAATTTATGTAATAAATCTAATTTTAGAAATCTTTATGAATAAAATGCCATTGCATTGCTTTGGCTGTCCAACACAATGACATTTTAGATTTTAGGTTTAAAATCTACTTTTAGTTTTGCACTATGTTTTATATAATAATTAACAGAAAGTTAAAGGCAGACATGATGATAGAAAAGAAGATGGGCACTTTTGAGCTCCAAAGTGCCAAACAGGAGCGCAGTTTAACGTCATGTCTCGGGACATTAGGCCTACAATTATTTTAATGTAAGTTTTTTAAATTTGAGTTCCTACTTTGTCTAATAAGTTTAGATTACGTTTACATGAAGATTAAACTATAGATTGCTTTTACTGTGTTTATGCGTGTTTGTGGATTTTATTTAAATTTATGCATATTTTTATTAATTTGTTTTTAAATTTATGTAATAAATCTAATTTTTAGAAATCTTTATGAATAAAATGCCATTGCATTGCTTTGGCTGTCCAACACAATGACATTTTAGATTTTAGGTTTAAAATCTACTTTTAGTTTTGCACTACGTTTTATGTAATAATTAATAGAAAGTTAAAGGCAGACATGATGATAGAAAAAAAGATGGGCACTTTTGAGCTCCAAAGTGCCAAACAGGAGCGCAGTTTAACGTCATGTCTCGGGACATTAGGCCTACAATTATTTTAATGTAAGTTTTTTAAATTTTACTTCCTACTTTGTCTAATAAGTTTAGATTACGTTTACATTAAGATTAAACTATAGATTGCTTTTACTGTGTTTATGCGTGTTTGTGGATTTTATTTAAATTTATGCATATTTTTATTAATTTGTTTTTAAATTTATGTAATAAATCTAATTTTAGAAATCTTTATGAATAAAATGCCATTGCATTGCTTTGGCTGTCCAACACAATGACATTTTAGGTTTAAAATCTACTTTTAGTTTTGCACTTTGTTTTATGTAATAATTAATAGAAAGTTAAAGGCAGACATGATGATAGAAAAGAAGATGGGCAATTTTGAGCTCCAAAGTGCCAAACAGGAGCGCAGTTTAACGTCATGTCTCGGGACATTAGGCCTACAATTATTTTAATGTAAGTTTTTTAAATTTTAGTTCCTACTTTGTCTAATAAGTTTAGATTACGTTTACATTAAGATTAAACTATAGATTGCTTTTACTGTGTTTATGCGTGTTTGTGGATTTTATTTAAATTTATGCATATTTTTATTAATTTGTTTTTAAATTTATGTAATAAATCTAATTTTAGAAATCTTTATGAATAAAATGCCATTGCATTGCTTTGGCTGTCCAACACAATGACATTTTAGATTTTAGGTTTAAAATTTACTTTTAGTTTTGCACTATGTTTTATGTAATAATTAATAGAAAGTTAAAGGCAGACATGATGATAGAAAAGAAGATGGGCAATTTTGAGCTCCAAAGTGCCAAACAGGAGCGCAGTTTAACGTCATGTCTCGGGACATTAGGCCTACAATTATTTTAATGTAAGTTTTTTAAATTTTAGTTCCTACTTTGTCTAATAAGTTTAGATTACGTTTACATTAAGATTAAACTATAGATTGCTTTTACTGTGTTTATGCGTGTTTGTGGATTTTATTTAAATTTATGCATATTTTTATTAATTTGTTTTTAAATTTATGTAATAAATCTAATTTTAGAAATCTTTATGAATAAAATGCCATTGCATTGCTTTGGCTGTCCAACACAATGACATTTTAGATTTTAGGTTTAAAATTTACTTTTAGTTTTGCACTATGTTTTATGTAATAATTAATAGAAAGTTAAAGGCAGACATGATGATAGAAAAGAAGATGGGCACTTTTGAGCTCCAAAGTGCCAAAAAGGAGCGCAGTTTAACGTCATGTCTCGGGACATTATGCCTACATTTATTTTAATGCAAGTTTTTTAAATTTTAGTTCCTACTTTGTCTAATAAGTTTAGATTACGTTTACATTAAGATTAAACTATAGATTGCTTTTACTGTGTTTATGCGTGTTTGTGGATTTTATTTAAATTTATGCATATTTTTATTAATTTGTTTTTAAATTTATGTAATAAATCTAATTTTAGAAATCTTTATGAATAAAATGCCATTGCATTGCTTTGGCTGTCCAACACAATGACATTTTAGATTTTAGGTTTAAAATTTACTTTTAGTTTTGCACTATGTTTTATGTAATAATTAATAGAAAGTTAAAGGCAGACATGATGATAGAAAAGAAGATGGGCACTTTTGAGCTCCAAAGTGCCAAAAAGGAGCGCAGTTTAACGTCATGTCTCGGGACATTATGCCTACATTTATTTTAATGCAAGTTTTTTAAATTTTAGTTCCTACTTTGTCTAATAAGTTTAGATTACGTTTACATTAAGATTAAACTATAGATTGCTTTTACTGTGTTTATGTGTGTTTGTGGATTTTATTTAAATTTATGCATATTTTTATTAATTTGTTTTTAAATTTATGTAATAAATCTAATTTTAGAAATCTTTATGAATAAAATGCCATTGCATTGCTTTGGCTGTCCAACACAATGACATTTTAGATTTTAGGTTTAAAATCTACTTTTAGTTTTGCACTATGTTTTATGTAATAATTAACAGAAAGTTAAAGGCAGACATGATGATAGAAAAGAAGATGGGCACTTTTGAGCTCCAAAGTGCCAAACAGGAGCGCAGTTTAACGTCATGTCTCGGGACATTAGGCCTACAATTATTTTAATGTAAGTTTTTTAAATTTGAGTTCCTACTTTGTCTAATAAGTTTAGATTACGTTTACATGAAGATTAAACTATAGATTGCTTTTACTGTGTTTATGCGTGTTTGTGGATTTTATTTAAATTTATGCATATTTTTATTAATTTGTTTTTAAATTTATGTAATAAATCTAATTTTTAGAAATCTTTATGAATAAAATGCCATTGCATTGCTTTGGCTGTCCAACACAATGACATTTTAGATTTTAGGTTTAAAATCTACTTTTAGTTTTGCACTACGTTTTATGTAATAATTAATAGAAAGTTAAAGGCAGACATGATGATAGAAAAAAAGATGGGCACTTTTGAGCTCCAAAGTGCCAAACAGGAGCGCAGTTTAACGTCATGTCTCAGGACATTAGGCCTACAATTATTTTAATGTAAGTTTTTTAAATTTTACTTCCTACTTTGTCTAATAAGTTTAGATTACGTTTACATTAAGATTAAACTATAGATTGCTTTTACTGTGTTTATGCGTGTTTGTGGATTTTATTTAAATTTATGCATATTTTTATTAATTTGTTTTTAAATTTATGTAATAAATCTAATTTTATAAATCTTTATGATAAAAATGCCATTGCATTGCTTTGGCTGTCCAACACAATGACATTTTAGATTTTAGGTTTAAAATATACTTTTAGTTTTGCACTATGTTTTATGTAATAATTAATAGAAAGTTAAAGGCAGACATGATGATAGAAAAGAAGATGGGCACTTTTGAGCTCCAAAGTGCCAAACAGGAGCGCAGTTTAACGTCATGTCTCGGGACATTATGCCTACATTTATTTTAATGCAAGTTTTTTAAATTTTAGTTCCTACTTTGTCTAATAAGTTTAGATTACGTTTACATTAAGATTAAACTATAGATTGCTTTTACTGTGTTTATGCGTGTTTGTGGATTTTATTTAAATTTATGCATATTTTTATTAATTTGTTTTTAAATTTATGTAATAAATCTAATTTTATAAATCTTTATGATAAAAATGCCATTTTATTGCTTTGGCTGTCCAACACAATGACATTTTAGATTTTAGGTTGAAAATCTACTTTTAGTTTTGCACTATGTTTTATGCAATAATTAATAGAAAGTTAAAGGCAGACATGATGATAGAAAAGAAAATGGGCACTTTTGAGCTCCAAAGTGCCAAACAGGAGCGCAGTTTAACGTCATGTCTCGGGACATTAGGCCTACAATTATTTTAATGCAAGTTTTTTAAATTTGAGTTCCTACTTTGTCTAATAAGTTTAGATTATGTTTACATTAAGATTAAACTATAGATTGCTTTTACTATGTTTATGTGTGTTTGTGGATTTTATTTAAATTTATGCATATTTTTATTAATTTTTTTTTAAATTTATGAAATAAATCTAATTTTATAAATCTTTATGAATAAAATGCCATTGCATTGCTTTGGCTGTCCAACACAATGACATTTTAGATTTTAGGTTGAAAATCTACTTTTAGTTTTGCACTATGTTTTATGTAATAATTAACAGAAAGTTAAAGGCAGACATGATGATAGAAAAGAAGATGGGCACTTTTGAGCTCCAAGGGCCAAACAGGAGCGCAGTTTAAAGTCATGTCTCGAAACATTATGCCTACATTTTTTTTAATGCAAGTTTTTTAAATTTTAGTTCCTACTTTGTCTAATAAGTTTAGATTATGTTTACATTAAGATTAAACTATAGATTGCTTTTACTGTGTTTATGCGTGTTTGTGGATTTTATTTAAATTTATGCATATTTTTATTAATTTGTTTTTAAATTTATGTAATAAATCTAATTTTATAAATCTTTATGAATAAAATGCCATTGCATTGCTTTGGCTGTCCAACACAATGACATTTTAGGTTTAAAATCTACTTTTAGTTTTGCACTATGTTTTATGTAATAATTAATAGAAAGTTAAAGGCAGACATGATGATAGAAAAGAAGATGGGCACTTTTGAGCTCCAAAGTGCCAAACAGGAGCGCAGTTTAACGTCATGTCTCGGGACATTATGCCTACATTTATTTTAATGCAAGTTTTTTAAATTTTAGTTCCTACTTTGTCTAATAAGTTTAGATTACGTTTACATTAAGATTAAACTATAGATTGCTTTTACTGTGTTTATGCGTGTTTGTCGATTTTATTTAAATTTATGCATATTTTTATTAATTTGTTTTTAAATTTATGTAATAAATCTAATTTTATAAATCTTTATGAATAAAATGCCATTGTATTGCTTTGGCTGTCCAACACAATGACATTTTAGGTTTAAAATCTACCTTTAGTTTTGCACTATGTTTTATGTAATAATTAATAGAAAGTTAAAGGCAGACATGATGATAGAAAAGAAGATGGGCACTTTTGAGCTCCAAAGTGCCAAACAGGAGCGCAGTTTAACGTCATGTCTCGGGACATTAGGCCTACAATTATTTTAATGTAAGTTTTTTAAATTTTAGTTCCTACTTTGTCTAATAAGTTTAGATTACGTTTACATTAAGATTAAACTGTAGATTGCTTTTACTATGTTTATGCATGTTTGTGGATTTTATTTAAATTTATGCATATTTTTATTAATTTGTTTTTAAATTTATGTAATAAATCTAATTTTAGAAATCTTTATGAATAAAATGCCATTGCATTGCTTTGGCTGTCCAACACAATGATATTTTAGATTTTAGGTTTAAAATCTACTTTTAGTTTTGCACTATGTTTTATGTAATAATTAATAGAAAGTTAAAGGCAGACATGATGATAGAAAAGAAGATGGGCACTTTTGAGCTCCAAAGTGCCAAACAGGAGCGCAGTTTAACGTCATGTCTCGGGACATTAGGCCTACAATTATTTTAATGCAAGTTTTTTAAATTTGAGTTCCTACTTTGTCTAATAAGTTTAGATTATGTTTACATTAAGATTTAACTATAGATTGCTTTTACTGTGTTTATGCGTGTTTGTGGATTTTATTTAAATTTATGCATATTTTTATTAATTTGTTTTTAAATTTATGTAATAAATCTAATTTTATAAATCTTTATGAATAAAATGCCATTGCATTGCTTTGGCTGTCCAACACAATGACATTTTAGATTTTAGGTTTAAAATCTACTTTTAGTTTTGCACTATGTTTTATGTAATAATTAATAGAAAGTTAAAGGCAGACATGATGATAGAAAAGAAGATGGGCACTTTTGAGCTCCAAAGTGCCAAACAGGAGCGCAGTTTAACGTCATGTCTCGGGACATTAGGCCTACAATTATTTTAATGTAAGTTTTTTAAATTTTACTTCCTACTTTGTCTAATAAGTTTAGATTACGTTTACATTAAGATTAAACTATAGATTGCTTTTACTGTGTTTATGCGTGTTTGTGGATTTTATTTAAATTTATGCATATTTTTATTAATTTGTTTTTAAATTTATGTAATAAATCTAATTTTATAAATCTTTATGAATAAAATGCCATTGCATTGCTTTGGCTGTCCAACACAATGACATTTTAGGTTTAAAATCTACTTTAAGTTTTGCACTATGTTTTATGTAATAATTAATAGAAAGTTAAAGGCAGACATGATGATAGAAAAGAAGATGGGCACTTTTGAGCTCCAAAGTGCCAAACAGGAGCGCAGTTTAACGTCATGTCTCGGGACATTATGCCTACATTTATTTTAATGCAAGTTTTTTAAATTTTAGTTCCTACTTTGTCTAATAAGTTTAGATTACGTTTACATTAAGATTAAACTATAGATTGCTTTTACTGTGTTTATGCGTGTTTGTGGATTTTATTTAAATTTATGCATATTTTTATTAATTTGTTTTTAAATTTATGTAATAAATCTAATTTTATAAATCTTTATGAATAAAATGCCATTGCATTGCTTTGGCTGTCCAACACAATGACATTTTAGGTTTAAAATCTACCTTTAGTTTTGCACTATGTTTTATGTAATAATTAATAGAAAGTTAAAGGCAGACATGATGATAGAAAAGAAGATGGGCACTTTTGAGCTCCAAAGTGCCAAACAGGAGCGCAGTTTAACGTCATGTCTCGGGACATTAGGTCTACAATTATTTTAATGTAAGTTTTTTAAATTTTAGTTCCTACTTTGTCTAATAAGTTTAGATTACGTTTACATTAAGATTAAACTATAGATTGCTTTTACTGTGTTTATGCGTGTTTGTGGATTTTATTTAAATTTATGCATATTTTTATTAATTTGTTTTTAAATTTATGTAATAAATCTAATTTTATAAATCTTTATGAATAAAATGCCATTGCATTGCTTTGGCTGTCCAACACAATGACATTTTAGATTTTAGGTTTAAAATCTACTTTTAGTTTTGCACTATGTTTTATGTAATAATTAATAGAAAGTTAAAGGCAGACATGATGATAGAAAAGAAGATGGGCACTTTTGAGCTCCAAAGTGCCAAACAGGAGCGCAGTTTAACGTCATGTCTCGGGACATTATGCCTACATTTATTTTAATGCAAGTTTTTTAAATTTTAGTTCCTACTTTGTCTAATAAGTTTAGATTACGTTTACATTAAGATTAAACTATAGATTGCTTTTACTGTGTTTATGCGTGTTTGTGGATTTTATTTAAATTTATGCATATTTTTATTAATTTGTTTTTAAATTTATGTAATAAATCTAATTTTATAAATCTTTATGTATAAAATGCCATTGTATTGCTTTGGCTGTCCAACACAATGACATTTTAGGTTTAAAATCTACCTTTAGTTTTGCACTATGTTTTATGTAATAATTAATAGAAAGTTAAAGGCAGACATGATGATAGAAAAGAAGATGGGCACTTTTGAGCTCCAAAGTGCCAAACAGGAGCGCAGTTTAACGTCATGTCTCGGGACATTAGGCCTACAATTATTTTAATGTAAGTTTTTTAAATTTTACTTCCTACTTTGTCTAATAAGTTTAGATTACGTTTACATTAAGATTAAACTATAGATTGCTTTTACTGTGTTTATGCATGTTTGTGGATTTTATTTAAATTTATGCATATTTTTATTAATTTGTTTTTAAATTTATGTAATAAATCTAATTTTATAAATCTTTATGAATAAAATGCCATTGCATTGCTTTGGCTGTCCAACACAATGACATTTTAGGTTTAAAATCTACTTTTAGTTTTGCACTATGTTTTATGTAATAATTAATAGAAAGTTAAAGGCAGACATGATGATAGAAAAGAAGATGGGCACTTTTGAGCTCCAAAGTGCCAAACAGGAGCGCAGTTTAACGTCATGTCTCGGGACATTATGCCTACATTTATTTTAATGCAAGTTTTTTAAATTTTAGTTCCTACTTTGTCTAATAAGTTTAGATTACGTTTACATTAAGATTAAACTATAGATTGCTTTTACTGTGTTTATGCGTGTTTGTGGATTTTATTTAAATTTATGCATATTTTTATTAATTTGTTTTTAAATTTATGTAATAAATCTAATTTTATAAATCTTTATGAATAAAATGCCATTGTATTGCTTTGGCTGTCCAACACAATGACATTTTAGGTTTAAAATCTACCTTTAGTTTTGCACTATGTTTTATGTAATAATTAATAGAAAGTTAAAGGCAGACATGATGATAGAAAAAAAGATGGGCACTTTTGAGCTCCAAAGTGCCAAACAGGAGCGCAGTTTAACGTCATGTCTCGGGACATTAGGCCTACAATTATTTTAATGCAAGTTTTTTAAATTTTAGTTCCTACTTTGTCTAATAAGTTTAGATTACGTTTACATTAAGATTAAACTATAGATTGCTTTTACTGTGTTTATGCGTGTTTGTGGATTTTATTTAAATTTATGCATATTTTTATTAATTTGTTTTTAAATTTATGTAATAAATCTAATTTTATAAATCTTTATGAATAAAATGCCATTGTATTGCTTTGGCTGTCCAACACAATGACATTTTAGGTTTAAAATCTACCTTTAGTTTTGCACTATGTTTTATGTAATAATTAATAGAAAGTTAAAGGCAGACATGATGATAGAAAAAAAGATGGGCACTTTTGAGCTCCAAAGTGCCAAACAGGAGCGCAGTTTAACGTCATGTCTCGGGACATTAGGTCTACAATTATTTTAATGTAAGTTTTTTAAATTTTAGTTCCTACTTTGTCTAATAAGTTTAGATTACGTTTACATTAAGATTAAACTATAGATTGCTTTTACTGTGTTTATGCGTGTTTGTGGATTTTATTTAAATTTATGCATATTTTTATTAATTTGTTTTTAAATTTATGTAATAAATCTAATTTTATAAATCTTTATGAATAAAATGCCATTGCATTGCTTTGGCTGTCCAACACAATGACATTTTAGATTTTAGGTTTAAAATCTACTTTTAGTTTTGCACTATGTTTTATGTAATAATTAATAGAAAGTTAAAGGCAGACATGATGATAGAAAAGAAGATGGGCACTTTTGAGCTCCAAAGTGCCAAACAGGAGCGCAGTTTAACGTCATGTCTCGGGACATTATGCCTACATTTATTTTAATGCAAGTTTTTTAAATTTTAGTTCCTACTTTGTCTAATAAGTTTAGATTACGTTTACATTAAGATTAAACTATAGATTGCTTTTACTGTGTTTATGCGTGTTTGTGGATTTTATTTAAATTTATGCATATTTTTATTAATTTGTTTTTAAATTTATGTAATAAATCTAATTTTATAAATCTTTATGAATAAAATGCCATTGTATTGCTTTGGCTGTCCAACACAATGACATTTTAGGTTTAAAATCTACCTTTAGTTTTGCACTATGTTTTATGTAATAATTAATAGAAAGTTAAAGGCAGACATGATGATAGAAAAGAAGATGGGCACTTTTGAGCTCCAAAGTGCCAAACAGGAGCGCAGTTTAACGTCATGTCTCGGGACATTAGGTCTACAATTATTTTAATGTAAGTTTTTTAAATTTTAGTTCCTACTTTGTCTAATAAGTTTAGATTACGTTTACATTAAGATTAAACTATAGATTGCTTTTACTGTGTTTATGCGTGTTTGTGGATTTTATTTAAATTTATGCATATTTTTATTAATTTGTTTTTAAATTTATGTAATAAATCTAATTTTATAAATCTTTATGAATAAAATGCCATTGCATTGCTTTGGCTGTCCAACACAATGACATTTTAGATTTTAGGTTTAAAATCTACTTTTAGTTTTGCACTATGTTTTATGTAATAATTAATAGAAAGTTAAAGGCAGACATGATGATAGAAAAGAAGATGGGCACTTTTGAGCTCCAAAGTGCCAAACAGGAGCGCAGTTTAACGTCATGTCTCGGGACATTATGCCTACATTTATTTTAATGCAAGTTTTTTAAATTTTAGTTCCTACTTTGTCTAATAAGTTTAGATTACGTTTACATTAAGATTAAACTATAGATTGCTTTTACTGTGTTTATGCGTGTTTGTGGATTTTATTTAAATTTATGCATATTTTTATTAATTTGTTTTTAAATTTATGTAATAAATCTAATTTTATAAATCTTTATGTATAAAATGCCATTGTATTGCTTTGGCTGTCCAACACAATGACATTTTAGGTTTAAAATCTACCTTTAGTTTTGCACTATGTTTTATGTAATAATTAATAGAAAGTTAAAGGCAGACATGATGATAGAAAAGAAGATGGGCACTTTTGAGCTCCAAAGTGCCAAACAGGAGCGCAGTTTAACGTCATGTCTCGGGACATTAGGCCTACAATTATTTTAATGTAAGTTTTTTAAATTTTAGTTCCTACTTTGTCTAATAAGTTTAGATTACGTTTACATTAAGATTAAACTATAGATTGCTTTTACTGTGTTTATGCGTGTTTGTGGATTTTATTTAAATTTATGCATATTTTTATTAATTTGTTTTTAAATTTATGTAATAAATCTAATTTTATAAATCTTTATGAATAAAATGCCATTGCATTGCTTTGGCTGTCCAACACAATGACATTTTAGGTTTAAAATCTACCTTTAGTTTTGCACTATGTTTTATGTAATAATTAATAGAAAGTTAAAGGCAGACATGATGATAGAAAAGAAGATGGGCACTTTTGAGCTCCAAAGTGCCAAACAGGAGCGCAGTTTAACGTCATGTCTCGGGACATTAGGTCTACAATTATTTTAATGTAAGTTTTTTAAATTTTAGTTCCTACTTTGTCTAATAAGTTTAGATTACGTTTACATTAAGATTAAACTATAGATTGCTTTTACTGTGTTTATGCGTGTTTGTGGATTTTATTTAAATTTATGCATGATTTTATTAATTTGTTTTTAAATTTATGTAAAAAATCTAATTTTATAAATCTTTATGAATAAAATGCCATTGCATTGCTTTGGCTGTCCAACACAATGACATTTTAGATTTTAGGTTTAAAATCTACTTTTAGTTTTGCACTATGTTTTATGTAATAATTAATAGAAAGTTAAAGGCAGACATGATGATAGAAAAGAAGATGGGCACTTTTGAGCTCCAAAGTGCCAAACAGGAGCGCAGTTTAACGTCATGTCTCGGGACATTATGCCTACATTTATTTTAATGCAAGTTTTTTAAATTTTAGTTCCTACTTTGTCTAATAAGTTTAGATTACGTTTACATTAAGATTAAACTATAGATTGCTTTTACTGTGTTTATGCGTGTTTGTGGATTTTATTTAAATTTATGCATATTTTTATTAATTTGTTTTTAAATTTATGTAATAAATCTAATTTTATAAATCTTTATGAATAAAATGCCATTGTATTGCTTTGGCTGTCCAACACAATTTAGGTTTAAAATCTACCTTTAGTTTTGCACTATGTTTTATGTAATAATTAATAGAAAGTTAAAGGCAGACATGATGATTAGAAAAGAAGATGGGCACTTTTGAGCTCCAAAGTGCCAAAACAGGAGCGCAGTTTTAACGTCATGTCTCGGGACATTAGGTCTACAATTATTTTAATGTAAGTTTTTTTAAATTTTAGTTCCTACTTTGTCTAATAAGTTTAGATTACGTTTACATTAAGATTAAACTATAGATTGCTTTTACTGTGTTTATGCGTGTTTGTGGATTTTATTTAAATTTATGCATATTTTTATTAATTTGTTTTTAAATTTATGTAATAAATCTAATTTTATAAATCTTTATGAATAAAAATGCCATTGCATTGCTTTGGCTGTCCAACACAATGACATTTTAGATTTTAGGTTTAAAATCTACTTTTAGTTTTGCACTATGTTTTATGTAATAATTAATAGAAAGTTAAAGGCAGACATGATGATAGAAAAGAAGATGGGCACTTTTGAGCTCCAAAGTGCCAAACAGGAGCGCAGTTTAACGTCATGTCTCGGGACATTATGCCTACATTTATTTTAATGCAAGTTTTTTTAAATTTTAGTTCCTACTTTGTCTAATAAGTTTAGATTACGTTTACATTAAGATTAAACTATAGATTGCTTTTACTGTGTTTATGCGTGTTTGTGGATTTTATTTAAATTTATGCATATTTTTATTAATTTGTTTTTAAATTTATGTAATAAATCTAATTTTATAAATCTTTATGTATAAAATGCCATTGTATTGCTTTGGCTGTCCAACACAATGACATTTTAGGTTTAAAATCTACCTTTAGTTTTGCACTATGTTTTATGTAATAATTAATAGAAAGTTAAAGGCAGACATGATGATAGAAAAGAAGATGGGCACTTTTGAGCTCCAAAGTGCCAAACAGGAGCGCAGTTTAACGTCATGTCTCGGGACATTAGGCCTACAATTATTTTAATGTAAGTTTTTTAAATTTTACTTCCTACTTTGTCTAATAAGTTTAGATTACGTTTACATTAAGATTAAACTATAGATTGCTTTTACTGTGTTTATGCATGTTTGTGGATTTTATTTAAATTTATGCATATTTTTATTAATTTGTTTTTAAATTTATGTAATAAATCTAATTTTATAAATCTTTATGAATAAAATGCCATTGCATTGCTTTGGCTGTCCAACACAATGACATTTTAGGTTTAAAATCTACTTTTAGTTTTGCACTATGTTTTATGTAATAATTAATAGAAAGTTAAAGGCAGACATGATGATAGAAAAGAAGATGGGCACTTTTGAGCTCCAAAGTGCCAAACAGGAGCGCAGTTTAACGTCATGTCTCGGGACATTATGCCTACATTTATTTTAATGCAAGTTTTTTAAATTTTAGTTCCTACTTTGTCTAATAAGTTTAGATTACGTTTACATTAAGATTAAACTATAGATTGCTTTTACTGTGTTTATGCGTGTTTGTGGATTTTATTTAAATTTATGCATATTTTTATTAATTTGTTTTTAAATTTATGTAATAAATCTAATTTTATAAATCTTTATGAATAAAATGCCATTGTATTGCTTTGGCTGTCCAACACAATGACATTTTAGGTTTAAAATCTACCTTTAGTTTTGCACTATGTTTTATGTAATAATTAATAGAAAGTTAAAGGCAGACATGATGATAGAAAAAAAGATGGGCACTTTTGAGCTCCAAAGTGCCAAACAGGAGCGCAGTTTAACGTCATGTCTCGGGACATTAGGCCTACAATTATTTTAATGCAAGTTTTTTAAATTTTAGTTCCTACTTTGTCTAATAAGTTTAGATTACGTTTACATTAAGATTAAACTATAGATTGCTTTTACTGTGTTTATGCGTGTTTGTGGATTTTATTTAAATTTATGCATATTTTTATTAATTTGTTTTTAAATTTATGTAATAAATCTAATTTTATAAATCTTTATGTATAAAATGCCATTGTATTGCTTTGGCTGTCCAACACAATGACATTTTAGGTTTAAAATCTACCTTTAGTTTTGCACTATGTTTTATGTAATAATTAATAGAAAGTTAAAGGCAGACATGATGATAGAAAAGAAGATGGGCACTTTTGAGCTCCAAAGTGCCAAACAGGAGCGCAGTTTAACGTCATGTCTCGGGACATTAGGCCTACAATTATTTTAATGTAAGTTTTTTAAATTTTACTTCCTACTTTGTCTAATAAGTTTAGATTACGTTTACATTAAGATTAAACTATAGATTGCTTTTACTGTGTTTATGCATGTTTGTGGATTTTATTTAAATTTATGCATATTTTTATTAATTTGTTTTTAAATTTATGTAATAAATCTAATTTTATAAATCTTTATGAATAAAATGCCATTGCATTGCTTTGGCTGTCCAACACAATGACATTTTAGATTTTAGGTTTAAAATCTACTTTTAGTTTTGCACTATGTTTTATGTAATAATTAATAGAAAGTTAAAGGCAGACATGATGATAGAAAAGAAGATGGGCACTTTTGAGCTCCAAAGTGCCAAACAGGAGCGCAGTTTAACGTCATGTCTCGGGACATTATGCCTACATTTATTTTAATGCAAGTTTTTTAAATTTTAGTTCCTACTTTGTCTAATAAGTTTAGATTACGTTTACATTAAGATTAAACTATAGATTGCTTTTACTGTGTTTATGCGTGTTTGTGGATTTTATTTAAATTTATGCATATTTTTATTAATTTGTTTTTAAATTTATGTAATAAATCTAATTTTATAAATCTTTATGAATAAAATGCCATTGTATTGCTTTGGCTGTCCAACACAATGACATTTTAGGTTTAAAATCTACCTTTAGTTTTGCACTATGTTTTATGTAATAATTAATAGAAAGTTAAAGGCAGACATGATGATAGAAAAGAAGATGGGCACTTTTGAGCTCCAAAGTGCCAAACAGGAGCGCAGTTTAACGTCATGTCTCGGGACATTAGGTCTACAATTATTTTAATGTAAGTTTTTTAAATTTTAGTTCCTACTTTGTCTAATAAGTTTAGATTACGTTTACATTAAGATTAAACTATAGATTGCTTTTACTGTGTTTATGCGTGTTTGTGGATTTTATTTAAATTTATGCATATTTTTATTAATTTGTTTTTAAATTTATGTAATAAATCTAATTTTATAAATCTTTATGAATAAAATGCCATTGCATTGCTTTGGCTGTCCAACACAATGACATTTTAGATTTTAGGTTTAAAATCTACTTTTAGTTTTGCACTATGTTTTATGTAATAATTAATAGAAAGTTAAAGGCAGACATGATGATAGAAAAGAAGATGGGCACTTTTGAGCTCCAAAGTGCCAAACAGGAGCGCAGTTTAACGTCATGTCTCGGGACATTATGCCTACATTTATTTTAATGCAAGTTTTTTAAATTTTAGTTCCTACTTTGTCTAATAAGTTTAGATTACGTTTACATTAAGATTAAACTATAGATTGCTTTTACTGTGTTTATGCGTGTTTGTGGATTTTATTTAAATTTATGCATATTTTTATTAATTTGTTTTTAAATTTATGTAATAAATCTAATTTTATAAATCTTTATGTATAAAATGCCATTGTATTGCTTTGGCTGTCCAACACAATGACATTTTAGGTTTAAAATCTACCTTTAGTTTTGCACTATGTTTTATGTAATAATTAATAGAAAGTTAAAGGCAGACATGATGATAGAAAAGAAGATGGGCACTTTTGAGCTCCAAAGTGCCAAACAGGAGCGCAGTTTAACGTCATGTCTCGGGACATTAGGCCTACAATTATTTTAATGTAAGTTTTTTAAATTTTACTTCCTACTTTGTCTAATAAGTTTAGATTACGTTTACATTAAGATTAAACTATAGATTGCTTTTACTGTGTTTATGCATGTTTGTGGATTTTATTTAAATTTATGCATATTTTTATTAATTTGTTTTTAAATTTATGTAATAAATCTAATTTTATAAATCTTTATGAATAAAATGCCATTGCATTGCTTTGGCTGTCCAACACAATGACATTTTAGGTTTAAAATCTACTTTTAGCTTTGCACTATGTTTTATGTAATAATTAATAGAAAGTTAAAGGCAGACATGATGATAGAAAAGAAGATGGGCACTTTTGAGCTCCAAAGTGCCAAACAGGAGCGCAGTTTAACGTCATGTCTCGGGACATTATGCCTACAATTATTTTAATGTAAGTTTTTTAAATTTTAGTTCCTACTTTGTCTAATAAGTTTAGATTACGTTTACATTAAGATTAAACTATAGATTGCTTTTACTGTGTTTATGCGTGTTTGTGGATTTTATTTAAATTTATGCATATTTTTATTAATTTGTTTTTAAATTTATGTAATAAATCTAATTTTAAAAATCTTTATGAATAAAATGCCATTGCATTGCTTTGGCTGTCCAACACAATGACATTTTAGTTTTTAGGTTTAAAATCTACTTTTAGTTTTGCACTATGTTTTATGTAATAATTAATAGAAAGTTAAAGGCAGACATGATGATAGAAAAGAAGATGGGCACTTTTGAGCTCCAAAGTGCCAAACAGGAGCGCAGTTTAACGTCATGTCTCGGGACATTAGGTCTACAATTATTTTAATGTAAGTTTTTTAAATTTTAGTTCCTACTTTGTCTAATAAGTTTAGATTACGTTTACATTAAGATTAAACTATAGATTGCTTTTACTGTGTTTATGCGAGTTTGTGGATTTTATTTAAATTTATGCATATTTTTATTAATTTGTTTTTAAATTTATGTAATAAATCTAATTTTATAAATCTTTATGAATAAAATGCCATTGCATTGCTTTGGCTGTCCAACACAATGACATTTTAGGTTTAAAATCTACTTTTAGTTTTGCACTATGTTTTATGTAATAATTAATAGAAAGTTAAAGGCAGACATGATGATAGAAAAGAAGATGGGCACTTTTGAGCTCCAAAGTGCCAAACAGGAGCGCAGTTTAACGTCATGTCTCGGGACATTAGGTCTACAATTATTTTAATGTAAGTTTTTTAAATTTTAGTTCCTACTTTGTCTAATAAGTTTAGATTACGTTTACATTAAGATTAAACTATAGATTGCTTTTACTGTGTTTATGCGTGTTTGTGGATTTTATTTAAATTTATGCCTATTTTTATTAATTTGTTTTTAAATTTATGTAATAAATCTAATTTTCAGAAATCTTTATGAATAAAATGCCATTGCATTGCTTTGGCTGTCCAACACAATGACATTTTAGGTTTAAAATCTACTTTTAGTTTTGCACTATGTTTTATGTAATAATTAATAGAAAGTTAAAGGCAGACATGATGATAGAAAAGAAGATGGGCAATTTTGAGCTCCAAAGTGCCAAACAGGAGCGCAGTTTAACGTCATGTCTCGGGACATTAGGCCTACAATTATTTTAATGTAAGTTTTTTAAATTTTAGTTCCTACTTTGTCTAATAAGTTTAGATTACGTTTACATTAAGATTAAACTATAGATTGCTTTTACTGTGTTTATGCGTGTTTGTGGATTTTATTTAAATTTATGCATATTTTTATTAATTTGTTTTTAAATTTATGTAATAAATCTAATTTTAGAAATCTTTATGAATAAAATGCCATTGCATTGCTTTGGCTGTCCAACACAATGACATTTTAGGTTTAAAATCTACTTTTAGTTTTGCACTATGTTTTATGTAATAATTAATAGAAAGTTAAAGGCAGACATGATGATAGAAAAGAAGATGGGCACTTTTGAGCTCCAAAGTGCCAAACAGGAGCGCAGTTTAACGTCATGTCTCGGGACATTAGGTCTACAATTATTTTAATGTAAGTTTTTTAAATTTTAGTTCCTACTTTGTCTAATAAGTTTAGATTACGTTTACATTAAGATTAAACTATAGATTGCTTTTACTGTGTTTATGCGTGTTTGTGGATTTTATTTAAATTTATGCATATTTTTATTAATTTGTTTTTAAATTTATGTAATAAATCTAATTTTATAAATCTTTATGAATAAAATGCCATTGCATTGCTTTGGCTGTCCAACACAATGACATTTTAGGTTTAAAATCTACTTTTAGTTTTGCACTATGTTTTATGTAATAATTAATAGAAAGTTAAAGGCAGACATGATGATAGAAAAGAAGATGGGCACTTTTGAGCTCCAAAGTGCCAAACAGGAGCGCAGTTTAACGTCATGTCTCGGGACATTAGGTCTACAATTATTTTAATGTAAGTTTTTTAAATTTTAGTTCCTACTTTGTCTAATAAGTTTAGATTACGTTTACATTAAGATTAAACTATAGATTGCTTTTACTGTGTTTATGCGTGTTTGTGGATTTTATTTAAATTTATGCATATTTTTATTAATTTGTTTTTAAATTTATGTAATAAATCTAATTTTAAAAATCTTTATGAATAAAATGCCATTGCATTGCTTTGGCTGTCCAACACAATGACATTTTAGATTTTAGGTTTAAAATCTACTTTTAGTTTTGCACTATGTTTTATGTAATAATTAATAGAAAGTTAAAGGCAGACATGATGATAGAAAAGAAGATGGGCACTTTTGAGCTCCAAAGTGCCAAACAGGAGCGCAGTTTAACGTCATGTCTCGGGACATTAGGTCTACAATTATTTTAATGTAAGTTTTTTAAATTTTAGTTCCTACTTTGTCTAATAAGTTTAGATTACGTTTACATTAAGATTAAACTATAGATTGCTTTTACTGTGTTTATGCCTGTTTGTGGATTTTATTTAAATTTATGCCTATTTTTATTAATTTGTTTTTAAATTTATGTAATAAATCTAATTTTCAGAAATCTTTATGAATAAAATGCCATTGCATTGCTTTGGCTGTCCAACACAATGACATTTTAGGTTTAAAATCTACTTTTAGTTTTGCACTATGTTTTATGTAATAATTAATAGAAAGTTAAAGGCAGACATGATGATAGAAAAGAAGATGGGCACTTTTGAGCTCCAAAGTGCCAAACAGGAGCGCAGTTTAACGTCATGTCTCGGGACATTAGGCCTACAATTATTTTAATGTAAGTTTTTTAAATTTTAGTTCCTACTTTGTCTAATAAGTTTAGATTACGTTTACATTAAGATTAAACTATAGATTGCTTTTACTGTGTTTATGCGTGTTTGTGGATTTTATTTAAATTTATGCATATTTTTATTAATTTGTTTTTAAATTTATGTAATAAATCTAATTTTAGAAATCTTTATGAATAAAATGCCATTGCATTGCTTTGGCTGTCCAACACAATGACATTTTAGGTTTAAAATCTACTTTTAGTTTTGCACTTTGTTTTATGTAATAATTAATAGAAAGTTAAAGGCAGACATGATGATAGAAAAGAAGATGGGCACTTTTGAGCTCCAAAGTGCCAAACAGGAGCGCAGTTTAACGTCATGTCTCGGGACATTAGGTCTACAATTATTTTAATGTAAGTTTTTTAAATTTTAGTTCCTACTTTGTCTAATAAGTTTAGATTACGTTTACATTAAGATTAAACTATAGATTGCTTTTACTGTGTTTATGCCTGTTTGTGGATTTTATTTAAATTTATGCCTTTTTTTAATTATTTGTTTTTAAATTTATGTAATAAATCTAATTTTCAGAAATCTTTATGAATAAAATGCCATTGCATTGCTTTGGCTGTCCAACACAATGACATTTTAGGTTTAAAATCTACTTTTAGTTTTGCACTATGTTTTATGTAATAATTAATAGAAAGTTAAAGGCAGACATGATGATAGAAAAGAAGATGGGCAATTTTGAGCTCCAAAGTGCCAAACAGGAGCGCAGTTTAACGTCATGTCTCGGGACATTAGGCCTACAATTATTTTAATGTAAGTTTTTTAAATTTTAGTTCCTACTTTGTCTAATAAGTTTAGATTACGTTTACATTAAGATTAAACTATAGATTGCTTTTACTGTGTTTATGCGTGTTTGTGGATTTTATTTAAATTTATGCATATTTTTATTAATTTGTTTTTAAATTTATGTAATAAATCTAATTTTAGAAATCTTTATGAATAAAATGCCATTGCATTGCTTTGGCTGTCCAACACAATGACATTTTAGGTTTAAAATCTACTTTTAGTTTTGCACTTTGTTTTATGTAATAATTAATAGAAAGTTAAAGGCAGACATGATGATAGAAAAGAAGATGGGCACTTTTGAGCTCCAAAGTGCCAAACAGGAGCGCAGTTTAACGTCATGTCTCGGGACATTAGGTCTACAATTATTTTAATGTAAGTTTTTTAAATTTTAGTTCCTACTTTGTCTAATAAGTTTAGATTACGTTTACATTAAGATTAAACTATAGATTGCTTTTACTGTGTTTATGCGTGTTTGTGGATTTTATTTAAATTTATGCATATTTTTATTAATTTGTTTTTAAATTTATGTAATAAATCTAATTTTATAAATCTTTATGAATAAAATGCCATTGCATTGCTTTGGCTGTCCAACACAATGACATTTTAGGTTTAAAATCTACTTTTAGTTTTGCACTATGTTTTATGTAATAATTAATAGAAAGTTAAAGGCAGACATGATGATAGAAAAGAAGATGGGCACTTTTGAGCTCCAAAGTGCCAAACAGGAGCGCAGTTTAACGTCATGTCTCGGGACATTAGGTCTACAATTATTTTAATGTAAGTTTTTTAATTTTAGTTCCTACTTTGTCTAATAAGTTTAGATTACGTTTACATTAAGATTAAACTATAGATTGCTTTTACTGTGTTTATGCCTGTTTGTGGATTTTATTTAAATTTATGCCTATTTTTATTAATTTGTTTTTAAATTTATGTAATAAATCTAATTTTCAGAAATCTTTATGAATAAAATGCCATTGCATTGCTTTGGCTGTCCAACACAATGACATTTTAGGTTTAAAATCTACTTTTAGTTTTGCACTATGTTTTATGTAATAATTAATAGAAAGTTAAAGGCAGACATGATGATAGAAAAGAAGATGGGCACTTTTGAGCTCCAAAGTGCCAAACAGGAGCGCAGTTTAACGTCATGTCTCGGGACATTAGGCCTACAATTATTTTAATGTAAGTTTTTTAAATTTTACTTCCTACTTTGTCTAATAAGTTTAGATTACGTTTACATTAAGATTAAACTATAGATTGCTTTTACTGTGTTTATGCGTGTTTGTGGATTTTATTTAAATTTATGCATATTTTTATTAATTTGTTTTTAAATTTATGTAATAAATCTAATTTTATAAATCTTTATGAATAAAATGCCATTGCATTGCTTTGGCTGTCCAACACAATGACATTTTAGATTTTAGGTTTAAAATCTACTTTTAGTTTTGCACTATGTTTTATGTAATAATTAATAGAAAGTTAAAGGCAGACATGATGATAGAAAAGAAGATGGGCACTTTTGAGCTCCAAAGTGCCAAACAGGAGAGCAGTTTAACGTCATGTCTCGGGACATTATGCCTACATTGATTTTAATGCAAGTTTTTTAAATTTTAGTTCCTACTTTGCCTAATAAGTTTAGATTACGTTTACATTAAGATTAAACTATAGATTGCTTTTACTGTGTTTATGCGTGTTTGTGGATTTTATTTAAATTTATGCATATTTTTATTAATTTGTTTTTAAATTTATGTAATAAATCTAATTTTATAAATCTTTATGAATAAAATGCCATTGCATTGCTTTGGCTGTCCAACACAATGACATTTTAGATTTTAGGTTTAAAATCTACTTTTAGTTTTGCACTATGTTTTATGTAATAATTAATAGAAAGTTAAAGGCAGACATGATGATAGAAAAGAAGATGGGCACTTTTGAGCTCCAAAGTGCCAAACAGGAGCGCAGTTTAACGTCATGTCTCGGGACATTATGCCTACATTTATTTTAATGCAAGTTTTTAAAATTTTAGTTCCTACTTTGTCTAATAAGTTTAGATTACGTTTACATTAAGATTAAACTATAGATTGCTTTTACTGTGTTTATGCGTGTTTGTGGATTTTATTTAAATTTATGCATATTTTTATTAATTTGTTTTTAAATTTATGTAATAAATCTAATTTTATAAATCTTTATGAATAAAATGCCATTGCATTGCTTTGGCTGTCCAACACAATGACATTTTAGATTTTAGGTTTAAAATCTACTTTTAGTTTTGCACTATGTTTTATGTAATAATTAATAGAAAGTTAAAGGCAGACATGATGATAGAAAAGAAGATGGGCACTTTTGAGCTCCAAAGTGCCAAAAAGGAGCGCAGTTTAACGTCATGTCTCAGGACATTATGCCTACATTTATTTTAATGCAAGTTTTTAAAATTTTAGTTCCTACTTTGTCTAATAAGTTTAGATTACGTTTACATTAAGATTAAACTATAGATTGCTTTTACTGTGTTTATGCGTGTTTGTGGATTTTATTTAAATTTATGCATATTTTTATTAATTTGTTTTTAAATTTATGTAATAAATCTAATTTTATAAATCTTTATGAATAAAATGCCATTGCATTGCTTTGGCTGTCCAACACAATGACATTTTAGGTTTAAAATCTACTTTTAGTTTTGCACTATGTTTTATGTATCAATTAATAGAAAGTTAAAGGCAGACATGATGATAGAAAAGAAGATGGGCACTTTTGAGCTCCAAAGTGCCAAACAGGAGAGCAGTTTAACGTCATGTCTCGGGACATTAGGTCTACAATTATTTTAATGTAAGTTTTTTAAATTTTAGTTCCTACTTTGTCTAATAAGTTTAGA
This sequence comes from Biomphalaria glabrata, assembly GCF_947242115.1. Classification (NCBI taxonomy): domain Eukaryota; kingdom Metazoa; phylum Mollusca; class Gastropoda; family Planorbidae; genus Biomphalaria; species Biomphalaria glabrata. The sequence continues at coordinate 23,477,254 of NC_074725.1, read as the reverse complement.
TTACGTTTACATTAAGATTAAACTATAGATTGCTTTTACTGTGTTTATGCGTGTTTGTGGATTTTATTTAAATTTATGCATATTTTTATTAATTTGTTTTTAAATTTATGTAATAAATCTAATTTTATAAATCTTTATGAATAAAATGCCATTGCATTGCTTTGGCTGTCCAACACAATGACATTTTAGATTTTAGGTTTAAAATCTACTTTTAGTTTTGCACTATGTTTTATGTAATAATTAATAGAAAGTTAAAGGCAGACATGATGATAGAAAAGAAGATGGGCACTTTTGAGCTCCAAAGTGCCAAACAGGAGCGCAGTTTAACGTCATGTCTCAGGACATTCGGCCTACAATTATTTTAATGTAAGTTTTTTAAATTTTAGTTCCTACTTTGTCTAATAAGTTTAGATTACGTTTACATTAAGATTAAACTATAGATTGCTTTTACTGTGTTTATGCGTGTTTGTGGATTTTATTTAAATTTATGCATATTTTTATTAATTTGTTTTTAAATTTATGTAATAAATCTAATTTTATAAATCTTTATGAATAAAATGCCATTGCATTGCTTTGGCTGTCCAACACAATGACATTTTAGATTTTAGGTTTAAAATCTACTTTTAGTTTTGCACTATGTTTTATGTAATAATTAATAGAAAGTTAAAGGCAGACATGATGATAGAAAAGAAGATGGGCACTTTTGAGCTCCAAAGTGCCAAACAGGAGCGCAGTTTAACGTCATGTCTCGGGACATTAGGTCTACAATTATTTTAATGTAAGTTTTTTAAATTTTAGTTCCTACTTTGTCTAATAAGTTTAGATTACGTTTACATTAAGATTAAACTATAGATTGCTTTTACTGTGTTTATGCGTGTTTGTGGATTTTATTTAAATTTATGCATATTTTTATTAATTTGTTTTTAAATTTATGTAATAAATCTAATTTTATAAATCTTTATGAATAAAATGCCATTGCATTGCTTTGGCTGTCCAACACAATGACATTTTAGGTTTAAAATCTACTTTTAGTTTTGCACTATGTTTTATGTAATAATTAATAGAAAGTTAAAGGCAGACATGATGATAGAAAAGAAGATGGGCAATTTTGAGCTCCAAAGTGCCAAACAGGAGCGCAGTTTAACGTCATGTCTCGGGACATTAGGCCTACAATTATTTTAATGTAAGTTTTTTAAATTTTAGTTCCTACTTTGTCTAATAAGTTTAGATTACGTTTACATTAAGATTAAACTATAGATTGCTTTTACTGTGTTTATGCGTGTTTGTGGATTTTATTTAAATTTATGCATATTTTTATTAATTTGTTTTTAAATTTATGTAATAAATCTAATTTTAGAAATCTTTATGAATAAAATGCCATTGCATTGCTTTGGCTGTCCAACACAATGACATTTTAGATTTTAGGTTTAAAATTTACTTTTAGTTTTGCACTATGTTTTATGTAATAATTAATAGAAAGTTAAAGGCAGACATGATGATAGAAAAGAAGATGGGCACTTTTGAGCTCCAAAGTGCCAAAAAGGAGCGCAGTTTAACGTCATGTCTCGGGACATTATGCCTACATTTATTTTAATGCAAGTTTATTAAATTTTAGTTCCTACTTTGTCTAATAAATTTAGATTACTTTTACATTAAGATTAAACTATAGATTGCTTTTACTGTGTTTATGCGTGTTTGTGGATTTTATTTAAATTTATGCATATTTTTATTAATTTGTTTTTAAATTTATGTAATAAATCTAATTTTATAAATTTTTATGAATAAAATGCCATTGCATTGCTTTGGCTGTCCAACACAATGACATTTTAGGTTTAAAATCTACTTTTAGTTTTGCACTATGTTTTATGTAATAATTAATAGAAAGTTAAAGGCAGACATGATGATAGAAAAGAAGATGGGCACTTTTGAGCTCCAAAGTGCCAAACAGGAGCGCAGTTTAACGTCATGTCTCGGGACATTAGGTCTACAATTATTTTAATGTAAGTTTTTTAAATTTTAGTTCCTACTTTGTCTAATAAGTTTAGATTACGTTTACATTAAGATTAAACTATAGATTGCTTTTACTGTGTTTATGCGTGTTTGTGGATTTTATTTAAATTTATGCATATTTTTATTAATTTGTTTTTAAATTTATGTAATAAATCTAATTTTATAAATCTTTATGAATAAAATGCCATTGCATTGCTTTGGCTGTCCAACACAATGACATTTTAGGTTTAAAATCTACTTTTAGTTTTGCACTATGTTTTATGTAATAATTAATAGAAAGTTAAAGGCAGACATGATGATAGAAAAGAAGATGGGCACTTTTGAGCTCCAAAGTGCCAAACAGGAGCGCAGTTTAACGTCATGTCTCGGGACATTAGGTCTACAATTATTTTAATGTAAGTTTTTTAAATTTTAGTTCCTACTTTGTCTAATAAGTTTAGATTACGTTTACATTAAGATTAAACTATAGATTGCTTTTACTGTGTTTATGCGTGTTTGTGGATTTTATTTAAATTTATGCATATTTTTATTAATTTGTTTTTAAATTTATGTAATAAATCTAATTTTAAAAATCTTTATGAATAAAATGCCATTGCATTGCTTTGGCTGTCCAACACAATGACATTTTAGATTTTAGGTTTAAAATCTACTTTTAGTTTTGCACTATGTTTTATGTAATAATTAATAGAAAGTTAAAGGCAGACATGATGATAGAAAAGAAGATGGGCACTTTTGAGCTCCAAAGTGCCAAACAGGAGCGCAGTTTAACGTCATGTCTCGGGACATTAGGTCTACAATTATTTTAATGTAAGTTTTTTAAATTTTAGTTCCTACTTTGTCTAATAAGTTTAGATTACGTTTACATTAAGATTAAACTATAGATTGCTTTTACTGTGTTTATGCCTGTTTGTGGATTTTATTTAAATTTATGCCTATTTTTATTAATTTGTTTTTAAATTTATGTAATAAATCTAATTTTCAGAAATCTTTATGAATAAAATGCCATTGCATTGCTTTGGCTGTCCAACACAATGACATTTTAGGTTTAAAATCTACTTTTAGTTTTGCACTATGTTTTATGTAATAATTAATAGAAAGTTAAAGGCAGACATGATGATAGAAAAGAAGATGGGCAATTTTGAGCTCCAAAGTGCCAAACAGGAGCGCAGTTTAACGTCATGTCTCGGGACATTAGGCCTACAATTATTTTAATGTAAGTTTTTTAAATTTTAGTTCCTACTTTGTCTAATAAGTTTAGATTACGTTTACATTAAGATTAAACTATAGATTGCTTTTACTGTGTTTATGCGTGTTTGTGGATTTTATTTAAATTTATGCATATTTTTATTAATTTGTTTTTAAATTTATGTAATAAATCTAATTTTAGAAATCTTTATGAATAAAATGCCATTGCATTGCTTTGGCTGTCCAACACAATGACATTTTAGGTTTAAAATCTACTTTTAGTTTTGCACTATGTTTTATGTAATAATTAATAGAAAGTTAAAGGCAGACATGATGATAGAAAAGAAGATGGGCACTTTTGAGCTCCAAAGTGCCAAACAGGAGCGCAGTTTAACGTCATGTCTCGGGACATTAGGTCTACAATTATTTTAATGTAAGTTTTTTAAATTTTAGTTCCTACTTTGTCTAATAAGTTTAGATTACGTTTACATTAAGATTAAACTATAGATTGCTTTTACTGTGTTTATGCGTGTTTGTGGATTTTATTTAAATTTATGCATATTTTTATTAATTTGTTTTTAAATTTATGTAATAAATCTAATTTTAAAAATCTTTATGAATAAAATGCCATTGCATTGCTTTGGCTGTCCAACACAATGACATTTTAGATTTTAGGTTTAAAATCTACTTTTAGTTTTGCACTATGTTTTATGTAATAATTAATAGAAAGTTAAAGGCAGACATGATGATAGAAAAGAAGATGGGCACTTTTGAGCTCCAAAGTGCCAAACAGGAGCGCAGTTTAACGTCATGTCTCGGGACATTAGGTCTACAATTATTTTAATGTAAGTTTTTTAAATTTTAGTTCCTACTTTGTCTAATAAGTTTAGATTACGTTTACATTAAGATTAAACTATAGATTGCTTTTACTGTGTTTATGCCTGTTTGTGGATTTTATTTAAATTTATGCCTATTTTTATTAATTTGTTTTTAAATTTATGTAATAAATCTAATTTTCAGAAATCTTTATGAATAAAATGCCATTGCATTGCTTTGGCTGTCCAACACAATGACATTTTAGGTTTAAAATCTACTTTTAGTTTTGCACTATGTTTTATGTAATAATTAATAGAAAGTTAAAGGCAGACATGATGATAGAAAAGAAGATGGGCACTTTTGAGCTCCAAAGTGCCAAACAGGAGCGCAGTTTAACGTCATGTCTCGGGACATTAGGCCTACAATTATTTTAATGTAAGTTTTTTAAATTTTACTTCCTACTTTGTCTAATAAGTTTAGATTACGTTTACATTAAGATTAAACTATAGATTGCTTTTACTGTGTTTATGCGTGTTTGTGGATTTTATTTAAATTTATGCATATTTTTATTAATTTGTTTTTAAATTTATGTAATAAATCTAATTTTAGAAATCTTTATGAATAAAATGCCATTGCATTGCTTTGGCTGTCCAACACAATGACATTTTAGGTTTAAAATCTACTTTTAGTTTTGCACTATGTTTTATGTAATAATTAATAGAAAGTTAAAGGCAGACATGATGATAGAAAAGAAGATGGGCACTTTTGAGCTCCAAAGTGCCAAACAGGAGCGCAGTTTAACGTCATGTCTCGGGACATTAGGCCTACAATTATTTTAATGTAAGTTTTTTAAATTTTAGTTCCTACTTTGCCTAATAAGTTTAGATTACATTTACATTAAGATTAAACTATAGATTGCTTTTACTGTGTTTATGCGTGTTTGTGGATTTTATTTAAATTTATGCATATTTTTATTAATTTGTTTTTAAATTTATGTAATAAATCTAATTTTATAAATATTTATGAATAAAATGCCATTGCATTGCTTTGGCTGTCCAACACAATGACATTTTAGATTTTAGGTTTAAAATCTACTTTTAGTTTTGCACTATGTTTTATGTAATAATTAATAGAAAGTTAAAGGCAGACATGATGATAGAAAAGAAGATGGGCACTTTTGAGCTCCAAAGTGCCAAACAGGAGCGCAGTTTAACGTCATGTCTCGGGACATTAGGCCTACAATTATTTTAATGTAAGTTTTTTAAATTTTAGTTCCTACTTTGTCTAATAAGTTTAGATTACGTTTACATTAAGATTAAACTATAGATTGCTTTTACTGTGTTTATGCGTGTTTGTGGATTTTATTTAAATTTATGCATATTTTTATTAATTTGTTTTTAAATTTATGTAATAAATCTAATTTTATAAATCTTTATGAATAAAATGCCATTGCATTGCTTTGGCTGTCCAACACAATGACATTTTAGGTTTAAAATCTACTTTTAGTTTTGCACTATGTTTTATGTAATAATTAATAAAAAGTTAAAGGCAGACATGATGATAGAAAAGAAGATGGGCACTTTTGAGCTCCAAAGTGCCAAACAGGAGCGCAGTTTAACGTCATGTCTCGGGACATTAGGCCTACAATTATTTTAATGCAAGTTTTTTAAATTTGAGTTCCTACTTTGTCTAATAAGTTTAGATTATGTTTACATTAAGATTAAACTATAGATTGCTTTTACTGTGTTTATGCGTGTTTGTGGATTTTATTTAAATTTATGCATATTTTTATTAATTTGTTTTTAAATTTATGTAATAAATCTAATTTTATAAATATTTATGAATAAAATGCCATTGCATTGCTTTGGCTGTCCAACACAATGACATTTTAGATTTTAGGTTTAAAATCTACTTTTAGTTTTGCACTATGTTTTATGTAATAATTAATAGAAAGTTAAAGGCAGACATGATGATAGAAAAGAAGATGGGCACTTTTGAGCTCCAAAGTGCCAAACAGGAGCGCAGTTTAACGTCATGTCTCGGGACATTAGGCCTACAATTATTTTAATGTAATTTTTTAAATTTTAGTTCCTACTTTGTCTAATAAGTTTAGATTACGTTTACATTAAGATTAAACTATAGATTGCTTTTACTGTGTTTATGCGTGTTTGTGGATTTTATTTAAATTTATGCATATTTTTATTAATTTGTTTTTAAATTTATGTAATAAATCTAATTTTATAAATCTTTATGAATAAAAAGCCATTGCATTGCTTTGGCTGTCCAACACAATGACATTTTAGGTTTAAAATCTACTTTTAGTTTTGCACTATGTTTTATGTAATAATTAATAAAAAGTTAAAGGCAGACATGATGATAGAAAAGAAGATGGGCACTTTTGAGCTCCAAAGTGCCAAACAGGAGCGCAGTTTAACGTCATGTCTCGGGACATTAGGCCTACAATTATTTTAATGCAAGTTTTTTAAATTTGAGTTCCTACTTTGTCTAATAAGTTTAGATTATGTTTACATTAAGATTAAACTATAGATTGCTTTTACTGTGTTTATGCGTGTTTGTGGATTTTATTTAAATTTATGCATATTTTTATTAATTTGTTTTTAAATTTATGTAATAAATCTAATTTTAGAAATCTTTATGAATAAAATGCCATTGCATTGCTTTGGCTGTCCAACACAATGACATTTTAGGTTTAAAATCTACTTTTAGTTTTGCACTTTGTTTTATGTAATAATTAATAGAAAGTTAAAGGCAGACATGATGATAGAAAAGAAGATGGGCACTTTTGAGCTCCAAAGTGCCAAACAGGAGCGCAGTTTAACGTCATGTCTCGGGACATTAGGTCTACAATTATTTTAATGTAAGTTTTTTAAATTTTAGTTCCTACTTTGTCTAATAAGTTTAGATTACGTTTACATTAAGATTAAACTATAGATTGCTTTTACTGTGTTTATGCGTGTTTGTGGATTTTATTTAAATTTATGCATATTTTTATTAATTTGTTTTTAAATTTATGTAATAAATCTAATTTTATAAATCTTTATGAATAAAATGCCATTGCATTGCTTTGGCTGTCCAACACAATGACATTTTAGGTTTAAAATCTACTTTTAGTTTTGCACTATGTTTTATGTAATAATTAATAGAAAGTTAAAGGCAGACATGATGATAGAAAAGAAGATGGGCACTTTTGAGCTCCAAAGTGCCAAACAGGAGCGCAGTTTAACGTCATGTCTCGGGACATTAGGTCTACAATTATTTTAATGTAAGTTTTTTAAATTTTAGTTCCTACTTTGTCTAATAAGTTTAGATTACGTTTACATTAAGATTAAACTATAGATTGCTTTTACTGTGTTTATGCCTGTTTGTGGATTTTATTTTAATTTATGCCTATTTTTATTAATTTGTTTTTAAATTTATGTAATAAATCTAATTTTCAGAAATCTTTATGAATAAAATGCCATTGCATTGCTTTGGCTGTCCAACACAATGACATTTTAGGTTTAAAATCTACTTTTAGTTTTGCACTATGTTTTATGTAATAATTAATAGAAAGTTAAAGGCAGACATGATGATAGAAAAGAAGATGGGCACTTTTGAGCTCCAAAGTGCCAAACAGGAGCGCAGTTTAACGTCATGTCTCGGGACATTAGGCCTACAATTATTTTAATGTAAGTTTTTTAAATTTTACTTCCTACTTTGTCTAATAAGTTTAGATTACGTTTACATTAAGATTAAACTATAGATTGCTTTTACTGTGTTTATGCGTGTTTGTGGATTTTATTTAAATTTATGCATATTTTTATTAATTTGTTTTTAAATTTATGTAATAAATCTAATTTTAAAAATCTTTATGAATAAAATGCCATTGCATTGCTTTGGCTGTCCAACACAATGACATTTTAGATTTTAGGTTTAAAATCTACTTTTAGTTTTGCACTATGTTTTATGTAATAATTAATAGAAAGTTAAAGGCAGACATGATGATAGAAAAGAAGATGGGCACTTTTGAGCTCCAAAGTGCCAAACAGGAGCGCAGTTTAACGTCATGTCTCGGGACATTAGGTCTACAATTATTTTAATGTAAGTTTTTTAAATTTTAGTTCCTACTTTGTCTAATAAGTTTAGATTACGTTTACATTAAGATTAAACTATAGATTGCTTTTACTGTGTTTATGCCTGTTTGTGGATTTTATTTAAATTTATGCCTATTTTTATTAATTTGTTTTTAAATTTATGTAATAAATCTAATTTTCAGAAATCTTTATGAATAAAATGCCATTGCATTGCTTTGGCTGTCCAACACAATGACATTTTAGGTTTAAAATCTACTTTTAGTTTTGCACTATGTTTTATGTAATAATTAATAGAAAGTTAGAGGCAGACATGATGATAGAAAAGAAGATGGGCACTTTTGAGCTCCAAAGTGCCAAACAGGAGCGCAGTTTAACGTCATGTCTCGGGACATTAGGCCTACAATTATTTTAATGTAAGTTTTTTAAATTTTAGTTCCTACTTTGTCTAATAAGTTTAGATTACGTTTACATTAAGATTAAACTATAGATTGCTTTTACTGTGTTTATGCGTGTTTGTGGATTTTATTTAAATTTATGCATATTTTTATTAATTTGTTTTTAAATTTATGTAATAAATCTAATTTTAGAAATCTTTATGAATAAAATGCCATTGCATTGCTTTGGCTGTCCAACACAATGACATTTTAGGTTTAAAATCTACTTTTAGTTTTGCACTATGTTTTATGTAATAATTAATAGAAAGTTAAAGGCAGACATGATGATAGAAAAGAAGATGGGCACTTTTGAGCTCCAAAGTGCCAAACAGGAGCGCAGTTTAACGTCATGTCTCGGGACATTAGGTCTACAATTATTTTAATGTAAGTTTTTTAAATTTTAGTTCCTACTTTGTCTAATAAGTTTAGATTACGTTTACATTAAGATTAAACTATAGATTGCTTTTACTGTGTTTATGCGTGTTTGTGGATTTTATTTAAATTTATGCATATTTTTATTAATTTGTTTTTAAATTTATGTAATAAATCTAATTTTAAAAATCTTTATGAATAAAATGCCATTGCATTGCTTTGGCTGTCCAACACAATGACATTTTAGATTTTAGGTTTAAAATCTACTTTTAGTTTTGCACTATGTTTTATGTAATAATTAATAGAAAGTTAAAGGCAGACATGATGATAGAAAAGAAGATGGGCACTTTTGAGCTCCAAAGTGCCAAACAGGAGCGCAGTTTAACGTCATGTCTCGGGACATTAGGTCTACAATTATTTTAATGTAAGTTTTTTAAATTTTAGTTCCTACTTTGTCTAATAAGTTTAGATTACGTTTACATTAAGATTAAACTATAGATTGCTTTTACTGTGTTTATGCCTGTTTGTGGATTTTATTTAAATTTATGCCTATTTTTATTAATTTGTTTTTAAATTTATGTAATAAATCTAATTTTCAGAAATCTTTATGAATAAAATGCCATTGCATTGCTTTGGCTGTCCAACACAATGACATTTTAGGTTTAAAATCTACTTTTAGTTTTGCACTATGTTTTATGTAATAATTAATAGAAAGTTAAAGGCAGACATGATGATAGAAAAGAAGATGGGCACTTTTGAGCTCCAAAGTGCCAAACAGGAGCGCAGTTTAACGTCATGTCTCGGGACATTAGGCCTACAATTATTTTAATGTAAGTTTTTTAAATTTTAGTTCCTACTTTGTCTAATAAGTTTAGATTACGTTTACATTAAGATTAAACTATAGATTGCTTTTACTGTGTTTATGCGTGTTTGTGGATTTTATTTAAATTTATGCATATTTTTATTAATTTGTTTTTAAATTTATGTAATAAATCTAATTTTATAAATCTTTATGAATAAAATGCCATTGCATTGCTTTGGCTGTCCAACACAATGACATTTTAGATTTTAGGTTTAAAATCTACTTTTAGTTTTGCACTATGTTTTATGTAATAATTAATAGAAAGTTAAAGGCAGACATGATGATAGAAAAGAAGATGGGCACTTTTGAGCTCCAAAGTGCCAAACAGGAGAGCAGTTTAACGTCATGTCTCGGGACATTATGCCTACATTGATTTTAATGCAAGTTTTTTAAATTTTAGTTCCTACTTTGCCTAATAAGTTTAGATTACGTTTACATTAAGATTAAACTATAGATTGCTTTTACTGTGTTTATGCGTGTTTGTGGATTTTATTTAAATTTATGCATATTTTTATTAATTTGTTTTTAAATTTATGTAATAAATCTAATTTTATAAATCTTTATGAATAAAATGCCATTGCATTGCTTTGGCTGTCCAACACAATGACATTTTAGATTTTAGGTTTAAAATCTACTTTTAGTTTTGCACTATGTTTTATGTAATAATTAATAGAAAGTTAAAGGCAGACATGATGATAGAAAAGAAGATGGGCACTTTTGAGCTCCAAAGTGCCAAACAGGAGCGCAGTTTAACGTCATGTCTCGGGACATTATGCCTACATTTATTTTAATGCAAGTTTTTAAAATTTTAGTTCCTACTTTGTCTAATAAGTTTAGATTACGTTTACATTAAGATTAAACTATAGATTGCTTTTACTGTGTTTATGCGTGTTTGTGGATTTTATTTAAATTTATGCATATTTTTATTAATTTGTTTTTAAATTTATGTAATAAATCTAATTTTATAAATCTTTATGAATAAAATGCCATTGCATTGCTTTGGCTGTCCAACACAATGACATTTTAGATTTTAGGTTTAAAATCTACTTTTAGTTTTGCACTATGTTTTATGTAATAATTAATAGAAAGTTAAAGGCAGACATGATGATAGAAAAGAAGATGGGCACTTTTGAGCTCCAAAGTGCCAAACAGGAGCGCAGTTTAACGTCATGTCTCGGGACATTAGGTCTACAATTATTTTAATGTAAGTTTTTTAAATTTTAGTTCCTACTTTGTCTAATAAGTTTAGATTACGTTTACATTAAGATTAAACTATAGATTGCTTTTACTGTGTTTATGCCTGTTTGTGGATTTTATTTAAATTTCTTCATATTTTTTTTAATTTGTTTTTAAATTTATGTAATAAATCTAATTTTATAAATCTTTATGAATAAAATGCCATTGCATTGCTTTGGCTGTCCAACACAATGACATTTTATATTTTAGGTTAAAAATTTACTTTTAGTTTTGCACTATGTTTTATGTAATAATTAATAGAAAGTTAAAGGCAGACATGATGATAGAAAAGAAGATGGGCACTTTTGAGCTCCAAAGTGCCAAAAAGGAGCGCAGTTTAACGTCATGTCTCAGGACATTATGCCTACATTTATTTTAATGCAAGTTTTTAAAATTTTAGTTTCTACTTTGTCTAATAAGTTTAGATTACGTTTACATTAAGATTAAACTATAGATTGCTTTTACTGTGTTTATGCGTGTTTGTGGATTTTATTTAAATTTATGCATATTTTTATTAATTTGTTTTTAAATTTATGTAATAAATCTAATTTTATAAATCTTTATGAATAAAATGCCATTGCATTGCTTTGGCTGTCCAACACAATGACATTTTAGGTTTAAAATCTACTTTTAGTTTTGCACTATGTTTTATGTAATAATTAATAGAAAGTTAAAGGCAGACATGATTATAGAAAAGAAGATGGGCACTTTTGAGCTCCAAAGTGCCAAACAGGAGAGCAGTTTAACGTCATGTCTCGGGACATTAGGTCTACAATTATTTTAATGTAAGTTTTTTAAATTTTAGTTCCTACTTTGTCTAATAAGTTTAGATTACGTTTACATTAAGATTAAACTATAGATTGCTTTTACTGTGTTTATGCGTGTTTGTGGATTTTATTTAAATTTATGCATATTTTTATTAATTTGTTTTTAAATTTATGTAATAAATCTAATTTTATAAATCTTTATGAATAAAATGCCATTGCATTGCTTTGGCTGTCCAACACAATGACATTTTAGATTTTAGGTTTAAAATCTACTTTTAGTTTTGCACTATGTTTTATGTAATAATTAATAGAAAGTTAAAGGCAGACATGATGATAGAAAAGAAGATGGGCACTTTTGAGCTCCAAAGTGCCAAACAGGAGCGCAGTTTAACGTCATGTCTCAGGACATTCGGCCTACAATTATTTTAATGTAAGTTTTTTAAATTTTAGTTCCTACTTTGTCTAATAAGTTTAGATTACGTTTACATTAAGATTAAACTATAGATTGCTTTTACTGTGTTTATGCGTGTTTGTGGATTTTATTTAAATTTATGCATATTTTTATTAATTTGTTTTTAAATTTATGTAATAAATCTAATTTTATAAATCTTTATGAATAAAATGCCATTGCATTGCTTTGGCTGTCCAACACAATGACATTTTAGATTTTAGGTTTAAAATCTACTTTTAGTTTTGCACTATGTTTTATGTAATAATTAATAGAAAGTTAAAGGCAGACATGATGATAGAAAAGAAGATGGGCACTTTTGAGCTCCAAAGTGCCAAACAGGAGCGCAGTTTAACGTCATGTCTCGGGACATTAGGCCTACAATTATTTTAATGTAAGTTTTTTAAATTTTAGTTCCTACTTTGCCTAATAAGTTTAGATTACATTTACATTAAGATTAAACTATAGATTGCTTTTACTGTGTTTATGCGTGTTTGTGGATTTTATTTAAATTTATGCATATTTTTATTAATTTGTTTTTAAATTTATGTAATAAATCTAATTTTATAAATATTTATGAATAAAATGCCATTGCATTGCTTTGGCTGTCCAACACAATGACATTTTAGATTTTAGGTTTAAAATCTACTTTTAGTTTTGCACTATGTTTTATGTAATAATTAATAGAAAGTTAAAGGCAGACATGATGATAGAAAAGAAGATGGGCACTTTTGAGCTCCAAAGTGCCAAACAGGAGCGCAGTTTAACGTCATGTCTCGGGACATTAGGCCTACAATTATTTTAATGTAAGTTTTTTAAATTTTAGTTCCTACTTTGTCTAATAAGTTTAGATTACGTTTACATTAAGATTAAACTATAGATTGCTTTTACTGTGTTTATGCGTGTTTGTGGATTTTATTTAAATTTATGCATATTTTTATTAATTTGTTTTTAAATTTATGTAATAAATCTAATTTTATAAATCTTTATGAATAAAATGCCATTGCATTGCTTTGGCTGTCCAACACAATGACATTTTAGGTTTAAAATCTACTTTTAGTTTTGCACTATGTTTTATGTAATAATTAATAAAAAGTTAAAGGCAGACATGATGATAGAAAAGAAGATGGGCACTTTTGAGCTCCAAAGTGCCAAACAGGAGCGCAGTTTAACGTCATGTCTCGGGACATTAGGCCTACAATTATTTTAATGCAAGTTTTTTAAATTTGAGTTCCTACTTTGTCTAATAAGTTAAGATTATGTTTACATTAAGATTAAACTATAGATTGCTTTTACTGTGTTTATGCGTGTTTGTGGATTTTATTTAAATTTATGCATATTTTTATTAATTTGTTTTTAAATTTATGTAATAAATCTAATTTTATAAATATTTATGAATAAAATGCCATTGCATTGCTTTGGCTGTCCAACACAATGACATTTTAGATTTTAGGTTTAAAATCTACTTTTAGTTTTGCACTATGTTTTATGTAATAATTAATAGAAAGTTAAAGGCAGACATGATGATAGAAAAGAAGATGGGCACTTTTGAGCTCCAAAGTGCCAAACAGGAGCGCAGTTTAACGTCAAGTCTCGGGACATTAGGTCTATAATTATTTTAATGTAAGTTTTTTAAATGTTAGTTCCTACTTTGTCTAATAAGTTTAGATTACGTTTACATTAAGATTAAACTATAGATTGCTTTTAATTTTAGATTTAAGATTTTAGATATTTATTTGTTTTTCTAGTCTCAATTTAATTTTTTTTAAATATTAAAATTTAAAAAATTTAACCCTTAATTTATTATTCATAAGTTTTGACTTTTACTTTTAATCTTAAGTTTTTAATAGGATTTTATGGCTTTTTTACGATTTTTGAATAATATTTCAATAACTTCCCCTTAATGGAAATATCACAGTGACTTGTAGAGTTCTGACTAGCTCTCTTGACTTTCTTGTTTCTTGACCTGAAAAAGAAATGACAAGTTATTGTGTTAAAAACAATATAAAGATATTTATTTGCATTTAGATAATAATTTTATCTTAAAAAATGTTTTATGAAATCATGATGCTAAATACAGACTTAAAAAATACTAAGTTCCCCCTTTGAGATCTAGAGATCTATAAGGCAGGTAAAGTTAAGTTAATCTTTTTTTATTCTGCTAATGTTTTTGTTCAAGTTATTATGTGGTTAGCACAATGATTAACTGCCTTTACTTTCCCAAACTAAAGTAAGTTGGGTGGCCTCAAAAGTGCACTAAAAATACTGGAATTTAAAATCCTATTGTTTAACAAGATTTCAACACAAGACCCAATGTTCAGAAGCCAAGGGCTTAACCACTCAGCCACCTTATCTTTAGTGTCTACAAATAGTTAAATATATTATTTCTAGAATAAAAAAGGGAAATAACAAAAAGATCTCACCTATTTCACTTACATATAAGAATGTCTTGGACAGGAAACCTCTGCAAAAGATACTATCAAACTAAAAGAATTAGACTTTTCTCCAAAGTTTAAGCAAAAACTAAACTGAAAGATCAAACTAAACTTTTTAGAGACATGCATTAAATAGAAGGTACAAAGATGTTAAACAAAAAAATTCATTTGACATCGTCATGACAAAACAAGACACAAACACACATGTCTTGAAACAACTACATAAACAAAATCAGTCGTCAGACAGCTGTAATAACAAAACAATTCACAAACAAAAAAACATTTTACAAAGGTTGAATAATATTTCAATAACTTCACCTCAATGGTAATGTCACAGTGACATTTAGAGTTCTGAAGAGCTCTCTTTACTTTCTTCTTTCTTGATCTAAAAAAAAAAAAGACTAGTTATTGTGTTGAAAATAATATAAAAATATTTCATTGAACTAAGAAAATAATTTTATCTTAAAATAATTTTAGTGAAATCATGGAACTAACAAGAATCTGAATTAAAAAAAGGTAAGTTTCTTCTGTCAGACCTTAAAATCTATAGGGGCAGGCAATGTTAAGGTAATCTTTTCTATTTGATCAAAAGGTTTATGAGCTGGGTATCATGTATCCAGCTTAATGATCAACTGCCTTTACTTTCCTCAACTTAAGTCAGGTACCCATTAGAGTTAAGAAGACTCAGAGGCGCACTTAATTATACTGTAATCTAAAATTCCAGTGTTTACCAAGTTTCAAACCCAGGACTCAAGGTTTCGGAAAGCAAGCGCTAAACCAATCAGCCATCACACTCTTAACTTAGAAAAAAAAAGGAAAATAACAAAAAGATCTAACCTGTTTCACTATAAGAATTGGTGGACTGGAACCTCTGCAAAAAATACTTTTAAACTAAATAAGGATTTATACAAAAAATAAACTAAAAGGATCAATTTAAAAATTTAATATTTAATAAGTTAACTCTTTTTATTTTTTAATGTTTAAGATTAAGTTTAATCATGCTAAAAGCATAGTAAGAGTTAAAAATTTAAAGTTTAGACAATAAAATTTAAAAAGAAAAAAAATGATGGAAAATGTAAGAGTTAAAATCGATTATTAAGTTAAGTTTCTAGACTTTGCTAAGTAGAGAAGGTTATAATTATTGTAGTTATTAATTTATCAAATAAGTTTAAATAAAGTCTTATATTAATGCAAGATTTATAAATTTTATTTCTTCCTATGTCAAATAAGTTTAAAAGAAGTTTACATTTAGATTAAATTATAAGTTGCTTCTAGATGTTTTAGACATTTTTTAAAATTAGATTTATAAACTAACTACTGTTAACAACATAAACAAACTATGGCATTGTTGACAGCAAAACAATGACAATGTAGATAGGTTACAGGCTATAAAGATTTTAATTCTACTACATTTAGGTGTAAGTTAAACTACATTTAGTTTTAAAGTTTAAATTGTTAATGTCTACTTTAAACCTACTTATATTTACTAGTTTTATATTATGCTAACATTTTAGTTTGAATCTGTGTTTTATTTCTACTACAATTATGTGTAAGTTAATACTACATTTAGTTTTAAATTTTAGTTAATTTCTACTTTAAACCTACTTATATTAACTAGTTTTTTTTATGCTAACATATTAGCTATTATTACATTTAGAGAGGAGGCAGACATCATGATGGAAAAGAAGAAAGGCACTTTTAAGCTCCAAAGGTGCCAAAAAAGAGGAGCGCAGTTTAACGTCATGTCTCGAGACATTACAATTATTTTAGTGTTCACTATATTAAACCTGCATTTATTTACTAGTTTTATATTATGCTAACATTTTAGTTTCAATCTGTGTTTTATTTCTACTACATTTTGTGTAAGTTAATACTATATTTAGTTTTAAATTTTAGTTAATTTCTACTTTAAACCTACTTATATTTACTAGTTTTTATTATGCTAACATATTATTTAAAATTTTTTTTTTTATTTTACTACAGTGGTTATGGTTTTATATTCTACTGTTTACAACCTAAGCATACAAAGGCATTGTTGACAGCAAAACAATGACAATGTAGATAGGTAACAGGCTATAAAGATTTTAATTCTACTACATTTAGGTGTAAGTTAAACTACATTTAGTTTTAAAGTTTAAATTGTTAATGTCTACTTTAAACCTACTTATATTTACTAGTTTTATATTATGCTAACATTTTAGTTTGAATCTGTGTTTTATTTCTACTACAATTATGTGTAAGTTAATACTACATTTAGTTTTAAATTTTAGTTAATTTCTACTTTAAACCTACTTATATTAACTAGTTTTTTTATGCTAACATATTAGCTATTATTACATTTAGAGAGGAGGCAGACATCATGATGGAAAAGAAGAAAGGCACTTTATAGCTCCAAAAGTGCCAAAAAAGAGGAGTGCAGTTTAACGTCATGTCTCGGGACATTACAAATATTTTAGTGTTCACTATATTAAACCTGCATTTATTTACTAGTTTTATATTATGCTAACATTTTAGTTTCAATCTGTGTTTTATTTCTACTACATTTTGTGTAAGTTAATACTATATTTAGTTTTAAATTTTAGTTAATTTCTACTTTAAAACTACTTATATTTACTAGTTTTTATTATGCTATCATATTATTTAAAATTTTTTTTTTTATTCTACTACAGTGGTTATGGTTTTATATTCTACTGTTTACAACCTAAGCATACAAAGGCATTGTTGACAGCAAAACAATGACAATGTAGATAGGTAACAGGCTATAAAGATTTTAATTCTACTACATTTAGGTGTAAGTTAAACTACATTTAGTTTTAAAGTTTAAATTGTTAATGTCTACTTTAAACCTACTTATATTTACTAGTTTTATATTATGCTAACATTTTAGTTTGAATCTGTGTTTTATTTCTACTACCATTATTTGTAAGTTAATACTACATTTAGTTTTAAATTTTAGTTAATTTCTACTTAAAACCTACTTATATTATCCAGTTTTTATTATGCTAACATATTAGCTAATATTATATTTAGAGAGGAGGCAGACATCATGATGGAAAAGAAGAAAGACACTTTTAAGCTCCAAAAGTGCCAAAAAAGAGGAGCGCAGTTTAACGTCATGTCTCGGGACATTACAATTATTTTAGTGTTCACTATATTAAACCTGCATTTATTTACTAGTTTTATATTATGCTAACATTTTAGTTTCAATCTGTGTTTTATTTCTACTACATTTTGTGTAAGTTAATACTATATTTAGTTTTAAATTTTAGTTAATTTCTACTTTAAACCTACTTATATTTACTAGTTTTTATTAAGCTAACATATTAGTTTAAATCTTTTTTTTAAATTCTACTACAGTGGTTATGGTTTTATATTCTACTGTTTACAACCTAAGCATACAAAGGCATTGTTGAGAGCAAAACAATGACAATGTAGATAGATAACAGGCTATAAAGATTTTAATTCTACTACATTTAGGTGTAAGTTAAACTACATTTAGTTTTAAAGTTTAAATTGTTAATGTCTACTTTAAACCTACTTATATTTAATAGTTTTATATTATGCTAACATTTAAGTTTGAATCTGTGTTTTATTTCTACTACCATTATTTGTAAGTTAATACTACATTTAGTTTTAAATTTTAGTTAATTTCTACTTAAAACCTACTTATATTATCCAGTTTTTATTATGCTAACATATTAGCTAATATTATATTTAGAGAGGAGGCAGACATCATGATGGAAAAGAAGAAAGACACTTTTAAGCTCCAAAAGTGCCAAAAAAGAGGAGCGCAGTTTAACGTCATGTCTCGGGACATTACAAATATTTTAGTGTTCACTATATTAAACCTGCATTTATTTACTAGTTTTATATTATGCTAACATTTTACTTTCAATCTGTGTTTTATTTCTACTACATTTTGTGTAAGTTAATACTATATTTAGTTTTAAATTTTAGTTAATTTCTACTTTAAACCTACTTATATTTACTAGTTTTTATTATGCTAACATATTATTTAAAATTTTTTTTTTTATTTTACTACAGTGGTTATGGTTTTATATTCTACTGTTTACAACCTAAGCATACAAAGGCATTGTTGACAGCAAAACAATGACAATGTAGATAGGTAACAGGCTATAAAGATTTTAATTCTACTACATTTAGGTGTAAGTTAAACTACATTTAGTTTTAAAGTTTAAATTGTTAATGTCTACTTTAAACCTACTTATATTTACTAGTTTTATATTATGCTAACATTTTAGTTTGAATCTGTGTTTTATTTCTACTACAATTATGTGTAAGTTAATACTACATTTAGTTTTAAATTTTAGTTAATTTCTACTTTAAACCTACTTATATTAACTAGTTTTTTTAATGCTAACATATTAGCTATTATTACATTTAGAGAGGAGGCAGACATCATGATGGAAAAGAAGAAAGGCACTTTTAAGCTCGAAAAGTGCCAAAAAAGAGGAGCGCAGTTTAACGTCATGTCTCGGGACATTACAAATATTTTAGTGTTCACTATATTAAACCTGCATTTATTTACTAGTTTTACATTATGCTAACATTTTAGTTTCAATCTGTGTTTTATTTCTACTACATTTTGTGTAAGTTAATACTATATTTAGTTTTAAATTTTAGTTAATTTCTACTTTAAACCTACTTATATTTACTAGTTTTTATTATGCTAACATATTATTTAAAATTTTTTTTTTTATTCTACTACAGTGGTTATGATTTTATATTCTACTGTTTACAACCTAAGCATACAAAGGCATTGTTGACAGCAAAACAATGACAATGTAGATAGGTAACAGGCTATAAAGATTTTAATTCTACTACATTTAGGTGTAAGTTAAACTACATTTAGTTTTAAAGTTTAAATTGTTAATGTCTACTTTAAACCTACTTATATTTAATAGTTTTATATTATGCTAACATTTAAGTTTGAATCTGTGTTTTATTTCTACTACCATTATTTGTAAGTTAATACTACATTTAGTTTTAAATTTTAGTTAATTTCTACTTAAAACCTACTTATATTATCCAGTTTTTATTATGCTAACATATTAGCTAATATTATATTTAGAGAGGAGGCAGACATCATGATGGAAAAGAAGAAAGACACTTTTAAGCTCCAAAAGTGCCAAAAAAGAGGAGCGCAGTTTAACGTCATGTCTCGGGACATTACAATTATTTTAGTGTTCACTATATTAAACCTGCATTTATTTACTAGTTTTATATTATGCTAACATTTTAGTTTCAATCTGTGTTTTATTTCTACTACATTTTGTGTAAGTTAATACTATATTTAGTTTTAAATTTTAGTTAATTTCTACTTTAAACCTACTTATATTTACTAGTTTTTATTATGCTAACATATTATTTAAAATTTTTTTTTTATTTTACTACAGTGGTTATGGTTTTATATTCTACTGTTTACAACCTAAGCATACAAAGGCATTGTTGACAGCAAAACAATGACAATGTAGATAGGTAACAGGCTATAAAGATTTTAATTCTACTACATTTAGGTGTAAGTTAAACTACATTTAGTTTTAAAGTTTAAATTGTTAATGTCTACTTTAAACCTACTTATATTTAATAGTTTTATATTATGCTAACATTTAAGTTTGAATCTGTGTTTTATTTCTACTACCATTATTTGTAAGTTAATACTACATTTAGTTTTAAATTTTAGTTAATTTCTACTTAAAACCTACTTATATTATCCAGTTTTTATTATGCTAACATATTAGCTAATATTATATTTAGAGAGGAGGCAGACATCATGATGGAAAAGAAGAAAGACACTTTTAAGCTCCAAAAGTGCCAAAAAAGAGGAGCACAGTTTAACGTCATGTCTCGGGACATTACAATTATGTTAGTGTTCACTATATTAAACCTGCATTTATTTACTAGTTTTATATTATGCTAACATTTTAGTTTCAATCTGTGTTTTATTTCTACTACATTTTGTGTAAGTTAATACTATATTTAGTTTTAAATTTTAGTTAATTTCTACTTTAAACCTACTTATATTTACTAGTTTTTATTATGCTAACATATTATTTAAAATTTTTTTTTTATTTTACTACAGTGGTTATGGTTTTATATTCTACTGTTTACAACCTAAGCATACAAAGGCATTGTTGACAGCAAAACAATGACAATGTAGATAGGTAACAGGCTATAAAGATTTTAATTCTACTACATTTAGGTGTATGTTAAACTACATTTAGTTTTAAAGTTTAAATTGTTAATGTCTACTTTAAACCTACTTATATTTAATAGTTTTATATTATGCTAACATTTAAGTTTGAATATGTGTTTTATTTCTACTACCATTATTTGTAAGTTAATACTACATTTAGTTTTAAATTTTAGTTAATTTCTACTTTAAACCTACTTATATTAACTAGTTTTTTTTTATGCTAACATATTAGCTATTATTATATTTAGAGAGGAGGCAGACATCATGATGGAAAAGAAGAAAGGCACTTTTAAGCTCCAAAAGTGCCAAAAAAGAGGAGCGCAGTTTAACGTCATGTCTCGGGACATTACAAATATTTTAGTGTTCACTATTTTAAACCTGCATTTATTTACTAGTTTTATATTATGCTAACATTTTAGTTTCAATCTGTGTTTTATTTCTACTACATTTTGTGTAAGTTAATACTATATTTAGTTTTAAATTTTAGTTAATTTCTACTTTAAACCTACTTATATTTACTAGTTTTTATTATGCTAACATATTATTTAAAATTTTTTTTTTTATTCTACTACAGTGGTTATGGTTTTATATTCTACTGTTTACAACCTAAGCATACAAAGGCATTGTTGACAGCAAAACAATGACAATGTAGATAGGTAACAGGCTATAAAGATTTTAATTCTACTACATTTAGGTGTAAGTTAAACTACATTTAGTTTTAAAGTTTAAATTGTTAATGTCTACTTTAAACCTACTTATATTTACTAGTTTTATATTATGCTAACATTTTAGTTTGAATCTGTGTTTTATTTCTACTACCATTATTTGTAAGTTAATACTACATTTAGTTTTAAATTTTAGTTAATTTCTACTTAAAACCTACTTATATTATCCAGTTTTTATTATGCTAACATATTAGCTAATATTATATTTAGAGAGGAGGCAGACATCATGATGGAAAAGAAGAAAGACACTTTTAAGCTCCAAAAGTGCCAAAAAAGAGGAGCGCAGTTTAACGTCATGTCTCGGGACATTACAATTATTTTAGTGTTCACTATATTAAACCTGCATTTATTTACTAGTTTTATATTATGCTAACATTTTAGTTTCAATCTGTGTTTTATTTCTACTACATTTTGTGTAAGTTAATACTATATTTAGTTTTAAATTTTAGTTAATTTCTACTTTAAACCTACTTATATTTACTAGTTTTTATTATGCTAACATATTATTTAAAATTTTTTTTTTTATTTTACTACAGTGGTTATGGTTTTATATTCTACTGTTTACAACCTAAGCATACAAAGGCATTGTTGACAGCAAAACAATGACAATGTAGATAGGTAACAGGCTAAAAAGATTTTAATTCTACTACATTTAGGTGTAAGTTAAACTACATTTAGTTTTAAAGTTTAAATTGTTAATGTCTACTTTAAACCTACTTATATTTACTAGTTTTATATTATGCTAACATTTTAGTTTGAATCTGTGTTTTATTTCTACTACAATTATGTGTAAGTTAATACTACATTTAGTTTTAAATTTTAGTTATTTCTACTTTAAACCTACTTATATTTACTAGTTTTTATTATGCTAACATATTAGTTCAAATCTTTTTTTTAAATTCTACTACAGTGGTTATGGTTTTATATTCTACTGTTTACAACCTAAGCATACAAAGGCATTGTTGACAGCAAAACAATGACAATGTAGATAGGTAACAGGCTATAAAGATTTTAATTCTACTATATTTAGGTGTAAGTTAAACTACATTTAGTTTTAAAGTTTATATTGTTAATGTCTACTTTAAACCTACTTATATTTAATAGTTTTATATTATGCTAACATTTAAGTTTGAATCTGTGTTTTATTTCTACTACCATTATTTGTAAGTTAATACTACATTTAGTTTTAAATTTTAGTTAATTTCTACTTAAAACCTACTTATATTATCCAGTTTTTATTATGCTAACATATTAGCTAATATTATATTTAGAGAGGAGGCAGACATCATGATGGAAAAGAAGAAAGACACTTTTAAGCTCAAAAGTGCCAAAAAAGAGGAGCGCAGTTTAACGTCATGTCTCGGGACATTACAATTATTTTAGTGTTCACTATATTAAACCTGCATTTATTTACTAGTTTTATATTATGCTAACATTTTAGTTTCAATCTGTGTTTTATTTCTACTACATTTTGTGTAAGTTAATACTATATTTAGTTTTAAATTTTAGTTAATTTCTACTTTAAACCTACTTATATTTACTAGTTTTTATTATGCTAACATATTATTTAAATTTTTTTTTTTTATTTTACTACAGTGGTAATGGTTTTATATTCTACTGTTTACAACCTAAGCATACAAAGGCATTGTTGACAGCAAAACAATGACAATGTAGATAGGTAACAGGCTATAAAGATTTTAATTCTACTACATTTAGGTGTATGTTAAACTACATTTAGTTTTAAAGTTTAAATTGTTAATGTCTACTTTAAACCTACTTATATTTAATAGTTTTATATTATGCTAACATTTTAGTTTGAATCTGTGTTTTATTTCTACTACCATTATTTGTAAGTTAATACTACATTTAGTTTTAAATTTTAGTTAATTTCTACTTAAAACCTACTTATATTATCCAGTTTTTTTTATGCTAACATATTAGCTATTATTACATTTAGAGAGGAAGCAGACATCATGATGGAAAAGAAGAAAGGCACTTTTAAGCTTCAAAAGTGCCAAAAAAGAAGAGCGCAGTTTAACGTCATGTCTCGGGACATTACAAATATTTTAGTGTTCACTATTTTAAACCTGCATTTGTTTACTAGTTTTATATTATGCTAACATTTTAGTTTCAATCTGTGTTTTATTTCTACTACATTTTGTGTAAGTTAATACTATATTTAGTTTTAAATTTTAGTTAATTTCTACTTTAAACCTACTTATATTTACTAGTTTTTATTATGCTAACATATTATTTAAAATTTTTTTTTTTATTCTACTACAGTGGTTATGGTTTTATATTCTACTGTTTACAACCTAAGCATACAAAGGCATTGTTGACAGCAAAACAATGACAATGTAGATAGGTAACAGGCTATAAAGATTTTAATTCTACTACATTTAGGTGTAAGTTAAACTACATTTAGTTTTAAAGTTTAATTTGTTAATGTCTACTTTAAACCTACTTATATTTACTAGTTTTATATTATGCTAACATTTTAGTTTACATCTATGTTTTATTTCTACTTGAATTATGTGTAAGTTAATACTACATTTAGTTTTAAATTTTAGTTAATTTCTACTTAAAACCTACTTATATTATCTAGTTATTATTATGCTAACATATTAGCTAATATTATATTTAGAGAGGAGGCAGACATCATGATGGAAAAGAAGAAAGGCACTTTTAAGCTCCAAAAGTGCCAAAAAAGAGGAGCGCAGTTTAATGTCATGTCTCGGGACATTACAATTATTTTAGTGTTCACTATATTAAACCTGCATTTATTTACTAGTTTTATATTATGCTAACATTTTAGTTTAAATCTGTGTTTTTTTTCTACTACATTTTGTGTAATTTAATACTATATTTAGTTTTAAATTTTAGTTAATTTCTACTTTAAACCTACTTATATTTACTAGTTTTTATTATGCTAACATATTAGTTCAAATCTTTTTTTTAAATTCTACTACAGTGGTTATGGTTTTATATTCTACTGTTTACAACCTAAGCATACAAAGGCATTGTTGACAGCAAAACAATGACAATGTAGATAGGTAACAGGCTATAAAGATTTTAATTCTACTATATTTAGGTGTAAGTTAAACTACATTTAGTTTTAAAGTTTATATTGTTAATGTCTACTTTAAACCTACTTATATTTAATAGTTTTATATTATGCTAACATTTAAGTTTGAATCTGTGTTTTATTTCTACTACCATTATTTGTAAGTTAATACTACATTTAGTTTTAAATTTTAGTTAATTTCTACTTAAAACCTACTTATATTATCCAGTTTTTATTATGCTAACATATTAGCTAATATTATATTTAGAGAGGAGGCAGACATCATGATGGAAAAGAAGAAAGACACTTTTAAGCTCAAAAGTGCCAAAAAAGAGGAGCGCAGTTTAACGTCATGTCTCGGGACATTACAATTATTTTAGTGTTCACTATATTAAACCTGCATTTATTTACTAGTTTTATATTATGCTAACATTTTAGTTTCAATCTGTGTTTTATTTCTACTACATTTTGTGTAAGTTAATACTATATTTAGTTTTAAATTTTAGTTAATTTCTACTTTAAACCTACTTATATTTACTAGTTTTTATTATGCTAACATATTATTTAAATTTTTTTTTTTTATTTTACTACAGTGGTAATGGTTTTATATTCTACTGTTTACAACCTAAGCATACAAAGGCATTGTTGACAGCAAAACAATGACAATGTAGATAGGTAACAGGCTATAAAGATTTTAATTCTACTACATTTAGGTGTATGTTAAACTACATTTAGTTTTAAAGTTTAAATTGTTAATGTCTACTTTAAACCTACTTATATTTAATAGTTTTATATTATGCTAACATTTTAGTTTGAATCTGTGTTTTATTTCTACTACCATTATTTGTAAGTTAATACTACATTTAGTTTTAAATTTTAGTTAATTTCTACTTAAAACCTACTTATATTATCCAGTTTTTTTTATGCTAACATATTAGCTATTATTACATTTAGAGAGGAAGCAGACATCATGATGGAAAAGAAGAAAGGCACTTTTAAGCTTCAAAAGTGCCAAAAAAGAAGAGCGCAGTTTAACGTCATGTCTCGGGACATTACAAATATTTTAGTGTTCACTATTTTAAACCTGCATTTGTTTACTAGTTTTATATTATGCTAACATTTTAGTTTCAATCTGTGTTTTATTTCTACTACATTTTGTGTAAGTTAATACTATATTTAGTTTTAAATTTTAGTTAATTTCTACTTTAAACCTACTTATATTTACTAGTTTTTATTATGCTAACATATTATTTAAAATTTTTTTTTTTATTCTACTACAGTGGTTATGGTTTTATATTCTACTGTTTACAACCTAAGCATACAAAGGCATTGTTGACAGCAAAACAATGACAATGTAGATAGGTAACAGGCTATAAAGATTTTAATTCTACTACATTTAGGTGTAAGTTAAACTACATTTAGTTTTAAAGTTTAATTTGTTAATGTCTACTTTAAACCTACTTATATTTACTAGTTTTATATTATGCTAACATTTTAGTTTACATCTATGTTTTATTTCTACTTGAATTATGTGTAAGTTAATACTACATTTAGTTTTAAATTTTAGTTAATTTCTACTTAAAACCTACTTATATTATCTAGTTATTATTATGCTAACATATTAGCTAATATTATATTTAGAGAGGAGGCAGACATCATGATGGAAAAGAAGAAAGGCACTTTTAAGCTCCAAAAGTGCCAAAAAAGAGGAGCGCAGTTTAATGTCATGTCTCGGGACATTACAATTATTTTAGTGTTCACTATATTAAACCTGCATTTATTTACTAGTTTTATATTATGCTAACATTTTAGTTTAAATCTGTGTTTTTTTTCTACTACATTTTGTGTAATTTAATACTATATTTAGTTTTAAATTTTAGTTAATTTCTACTTTAAACCTACTTATATTTACTAGTTTTTATTATGCTAACATATTATTTAAAATTTTTTTTTTTATTCTACTACAGTGGTTATGGTTTTATATTCTACTGTTTACAACCTAAGCATACAAAGGCATTGTTGACAGCGAAACAATGACAATGTAGATAGGTAACAGGCTATAAAGATTTTAATTCTACTACATTTAGGTGTAAGTTAAACTACATTTAGTTTTAAAGTTTAAATTGTTAATGTCTACTTTAAACCTACTTATATTTAATAGTTTTATATTATGCTAACATTTTAGTTTGAATCTGTGTTTTATTTCTACTACCATTATTTGTAAGTTAATACTACATTTAGTTTTAAATTTTAGTTAATTTCTACTTAAAACCTACTTATATTATCCAGTTTTTATTATGCTAACATATTAGCTAATATTATATTTAGAGAGGAGGCAGACATCATGATGGAAAAGAAGAAAGACACTTTTAAGCTCCAAAAGTGCCAAAAAAGAGGAGCGCAGTTTAACGTCATGTCTCGGGACATTACAATTATTTTAGTGTTCACTATATTAAACCTGCATTTATTTACTAGTTTTATATTATGCTAACATTTTAGTTTCAATCTGTGTTTTATTTCTACTACATTTTGTGTAAGTTAATACTATATTTAGTTTTAAATTTTAGTTAATTTCTACTTTAAACCTACTTATATTTACTAGTTTTTATTATGCTAACATATTATTTAAAATTTTTTTTTTTATTTTACTACAGTGGTTATGGTTTTATATTCTACTGTTTACAACCTAAGCATACAAAGGCATTGTTGACAGCAAAACAATGACAATGTAGATAGGTAACAGGCTATAAAGATTTTAATTCTACTACATTTAGGTGTATGTTAAACTACATTTAGTTTTAAAGTTTAAATTGTTAATGTCTACTTTAAACCTACTTATATTTAATAGTTTTATATTATGCTAACATTTAAGTTTGAATATGTGTTTTATTTCTACTACCATTATTTGTAAGTTAATACTACATTTAGTTTTAAATTTTAGTTAATTTCTACTTTAAACCTACTTATATTAACTAGTTTTTTTTATGCTAACAAATTAGCTATTATTACATTTAGAGAGGAGGCAGACATCATGATGGAAAAGAAGAAAGGCACTTTTAAGCTCCAAAAGTGCCAAAAAAGAGGAGCGCAGTTTAACGTCATGTCTCATGACATTACAAATATTTTAGTGTTCACTATTTTAAACCTGCATTTATTTACTAGTTTTATATTATGCTAACATTTTAGTTTCAATCTGTGTTTTATTTCTACTACATTTTGTGTAAGTTAATACTATATTTAGTTTTAAATTTTAGTTAATTTCTACTTTAAACCTACTTATATTTACTAGTTTTTATTATGCTAACATATTATTTAAAATTTTTTTTTTTATTTTACTACAGTGGTTATGGTTTTATATTGTACTGTTTACAACCTAAGCATACAAAGGCATTGTTGACAGCAAAACAATGACAATGTAGATAGGTAACAGGCTATAAAGATTTTAATTCTACTACATTTAGGTGTAAGTTAAACTACATTTAGTTTTAAAGTTTAAATTGTTAATGTCTACTTAAAACCTACTTATATTTACTAGTTTTATATTATGCTAACATTTTAGTTTGAATCTGTGTTTTATTTCTACTACAATTATGTGTAAGTTAATACTACATTTAGTTTTAAATTTTAGTTAATTTCTACTTTAAACCTACTTATATTTACTAATTTTTATTATGCTAACATATTAGTTTAAATCTTTTTTTTAAATTCTACTACAGTGGTTATGGTTTTATATTCTACTGTTTACAACCTAAGCATACAAAGGCATTGTTGACAGTAAAACAATGACAATGTAGATAGGTAACAGGCTATAAAGAATTTAATTCTACTACATTTAGGTGTAAGTTAAACTACATTTAGTTTTAAAGTTTAAATTGTTAATGTCTACTTTAAACCTACTTATATTTAATAGTTTTATATTATGCTAACATTTAAGTTTGAATCTGTGTTTTATTTCTACTACCATTATTTGTAAGTTAATACTACATTTAGTTTTAAATTTTAGTTAATTTCTACTTTAAACCTACTTATATTTACTAGTTTTTATTATGCTAACATATTATTTAAAATTTTTTTTTTTATTTTACTACAGTGGTTATGGTTTTATATTCTACTGTTTACAACCTAAGCATACAAAGGCATTGTTGACAGCAAAACAATGACAATGTAGATAGGTAACAGGCTATAAAGATTTTAATTCTACTACATTTAGGTGTAAGTTAAACTACATTTAGTTTTAAAGTTTAAAATGTTAATGTCTACTTTAAACCTACTTATATTTACTAGTTTTATATTATGCTAACATATTAGCTAATATTATTTTTAGAGAGGAGGCAGACATCATGATGGAAAAGAAGAAAGGCACTTTTAAGCTCCAAAAGTGCCAAAAAAGAGGAGCGCAGTTTAACGTCATGTCTCGGGACATTACAATTATTTTAGTGTTCACTATATTAAACCTGCATTTATTTACTAGTTTTATATTATGCTAACATTTTAGTTTCAATCTGTGTTTTTTTTCTACTACATTTTGTGTAAGTTAATACTATATTTAGTTTTAAATTTTAGTTAATTTCTACTTTAAACCTACTTATATTTACTAGTTTTTATTATGCTAACATATTATTTAAAAATTTTTTTTTTATTCTACTACAGTGGTTATGGTTTTATATTCTACTGTTTACAACCTAAGAATACAAAGGCATTGTTGACAGCAAAACAATGACAATGTAGATAGGTAACAGGCTATAAAGATTTTAATTCTACTACATTTAGGTGTAAGTTAAACTACATTTAGTTTTAAAGTTTAAATTGTTAATGTCTACTTTAAACCTACTTATATTTAATAGTTTTATATTATGCTAACATTTAAGTTTGAATCTGTGTTTTATTTCTACTACCATTATTTGTAAGTTAATACTACATTTAGTTTTAAATTTTAGTTAATTTCTACTTAAAACCTACTTATATTATCCAGTTTTTATTATGCTAACATATTAGCTAATATTATATTTAGAGAGGAGGAAGACATAATGATGGAAAAGAAGAAAGACACTTTTAAGCTCCAAAAGTGCCAAAAAAGAGGAGCGCAGTTTAACGTCATGTCTCGGGACATTACAATTATTTTAGTGTTCACTATATTAAACCTGCATTTATTTACTAGTTTTATATTATGCTAACATTTTAGTTTCAATCTGTGTTTTATTTCTACTACATTTTGTGTAAGTTAATACTATATTTAGTTTTAAATTTTAGTTAATTTCTACTTTAAACCTACTTATATTTACTAGTTTTTATTATGCTAACATATTATTTAAATTTTTTTTTTTTTATTTTACTACAGTGGTTATGGTTTTATATTCTAGTGTTTACAACCTAAGCATACAAAGGCATTGTTGACAGCAGAACAATGACAATGTAGATAGGTAACAGGCTATAAAGATTTTAATTCTACTACATTTAGGTGTAAGTTAAACTACATTTAGTTTTAAAGTTTAAATTGTTAATGTCTACTTTAAACCTACTTATATTTACTAGTTTTATATTATGCTAACATTTTAGTTTGAATCTGTGTTTTATTTCTACTACAATTATGTGTAAGTTAATACTACATTTAGTTTTAAATTTTAGTTAATTTCTACTTTAAACCTACTTATATTTACTAGTTTTTATTATGCTAACATATTAGTTTAAATCTTTTTTTTAAATTCTACTACAGTGGTTATGGTTTTATATTCTACTGTTTACAACCTAAGCATACAAAGGCATTGTTGACAGCAAAACAATAACAATGTAGAAAGGTTACAGGCTATAAAGATTTTAATTCTACTACATTTAGGTGTAAGTTAAACTACATTTAGTTTTAAAGTTTAAATTGTTAATGTCTTCTTTAAACCTACTTATATTTAATAGTTTTATATTATGCTAACATTTAAGTTTGAATCTGTGTTTTATTTCTACTACCATTATTTGTAAGTTAATACTACATTTAGTTTTAAATTTTAGTTAATTTCTACTTAAAACCTACTTATATTATCCAGTTTTTATTATGCTAACATATTAGCTAATATTATATTTAGAGAGGAGGCAGACATCATGATGGAAAAGAAGAAAGACACTTTTAAGCTCCAAAAGTGCCAAAATAGAGGAGCGCAGTTTAACGTCATGTCTCGGGACATTACAATTATTTTAGTGTTCACTATATTAAACCTGCATTTATTTACTAGTTTTATATTATGCTAACATTTTAGTTTCAATCTGTGTTTTATTTCTACTACATTTTGTGTAAGTTAATACTATATTTAGTTTTAAATTTTAGTTAATTTCTACTTTAAACCTACTTATATTTACTAGTTTTTATTATGCTAACATATTATTTAAAATTTTTTTTTTTATTTTACTACAGTGGTTATGGTTTTATATTGTACTGTTTACAACCTAAGCATACAAAGGCATTGTTGATAGCAAAACAATGACAATGTAGATAGGTAACAGGCTATAAAGATTTTAATTCTACTACATTTAGGTGTAAGTTAAACTACATTTAGTTTTAAAGTTTAAATTGTTAATGTCTACTTTAAACCTACTTATATTTACTAGTTTTATATTATGCTAACATTTTAGTTTGAATCTGTGTTTTATTTCTACTACAATTATGTGTAAGTTAATACTACATTTAGTTTTAAATTTTAGTTAATTTCTACTTTAAACCTACTTATATTTACTAGTTTTTATTATGCTAACATATTAGTTTAAATCTTTTTTTTAAATTCTACTACAGTGGTTATGGTTTTATATTCTACTGTTTACAACCTAAGCATACAAAGGCATTGTTGACAGCAAAACAATAACAATGTAGATAGGTTACAGGCTATAAAGATTTTAATTCTACTACATTTAGGTGTAAGTTAAACTACATTTAGTTTTAAAGTTTAAATTGTTAATGTCTACTTTAAACCTACTTATATTTAATAGTTTTATATTATGCTAACATTTAAGTTTGAATCTGTGTTTTATTTCTACTACCATTATTTGTAAGTTAATACTACATTTAGTTTTAAATTTTAGTTAATTTCTACTTAAAACCTACTTATATTATCCAGTTTTTATTATGCTAACATATTAGCTAATATTATATTTAGAGAGGAGGCAGACATCATGATGGAAAAGAAGAAAGACACTTTTAAGCTCCAAAAGTGCCAAAATAGTGGAGCGCAGTTTAACGTCATGTCTCGGGACATTACAATTATTTTAGTGTTCACTATATTAAACCTGCATTTATTTACTAGTTTTATATTATGCTAACATTTTAGTTTCAATCTGTGTTTTATTTCTACTACATTTTGTGTAAGTTAATACTATATTTAGTTTTAAATTTTAGTTAATTTCTACTTTAAACCTACTTATATTTACTAGTTTTTATTATGCTAACATATTATTTAAAATTTTTTTTTTTATTTTACTACAGTGGTTATGGTTTTATATTGTACTGTTTACAACCTAAGCATACAAAGGCATTGTTGACAGCAAAACAATGACAATGTAGATAGGTAACAGGCTATAAAGATTTTAATTCTACTACATTTAGGTGTAAGTTAAACTACATTTAGTTTTAAAGTTTAAATTGTTAATGTCTACTTTAAACCTACTTATATTTACTAGTTTTATATTATGCTAACATTTAAGTTTGAATCTGTGTTTTATTTCTACTACCATTATTTGTAAGTTAATACTACATTTAGTTTTAAATTTTAGTTAATTTCTACTTAAAACCTACTTATATTATCCAGTTTTTATTATGCTAACATATTAGCTAATATTATATTTAGAGAGGAGGCAGACATCATGATGGAAAAGAAGAAAGACACTTTTAAGCTCCAAAAGTGCCAAAATAGAGGAGCGCAGTTTAACGTCATGTCTCGGGACATTACAATTATTTTAGTGTTCACTATATTAAACCTGCATTTATTTACTAGTTTTATATTATGCTAACATTTTAGTTTCAATCTGTGTTTTATTTCTACTACATTTTGTGTAAGTTAATACTATATTTAGTTTTAAATTTTAGTTAATTTCTACTTTAAACCTACTTATATTTACTAGTTTTTATTATGCTAACATATTATTTAAAATTTTTTTTTTTATTTTACTACAGTGGTTATGGTTTTATATTGTACTGTTTACAACCTAAGCATACAAAGGCATTGTTGACAGCAAAACAATGACAATGTAGATAGGTAACAGGCTATAAAGATTTTAATTCTACTACATTTAGGTGTAAGTTAAACTACATTTAGTTTTAAAGTTTAAATTGTTAATGTCTACTTTAAACCTACTTATATTTACTAGTTTTATATTATGCTAACATTTTAGTTTGAATCTGTGTTTTATTTCTACTACAATTATGTGTAAGTTAATACTACATTTAGTTTTAAATTTTAGTTAATTTCTTTTTTAAACCTACTTATATTTACTAGTTTTTATTATGCTAACATATTAGTTTAAATCTTTTTTTTAAATTTTACTACAGTGGTTATGGTTTTATATTCTACTGTTTACAACCTAAGCATACAAAGGCATTGTTGACAGCAAAACAATGACAATGTAGATAGGTAACAGGCTATAAAGATTTTAATTCTACTACATTTAGGTGTAAGTTAAACTACATTTAGTTTTAAAGTTTAAATTGTTAATGTCTACTTTAAACCTACTTATATTTACTAGTTTTATATTATGCTAACATTTTAGTTTGAATCTGTGTTTTATTTCTACTACAATTATGTGTAAGTTAATACTACATTTAGTTTTAAATTTTAGTTAATTTCTACTTAAAACCTACTTATATTATCTAGTTTTTATTATGCTAACATATTAGCTAATATTATATTTAGAGAGGAGGCAGACATCATGATGGAAAAGAAGAAAGGCACTTTTAAGCTCCAAAAGTGCCAAAAAAGAGGAGCGCAGTTTAACGTCATGTCTCGGGACATTACAATTATTTTAGTGTTCACTATATTAAACCTGCATTTATTTACTAGTTTTATATTATGCTAACATTTTAGTTTCAATCTGTGTTTTATTTCTACTACATTTTGTGTAAGTTAATACTATATTTAGTTTTAAATTTTAGTTAATTTCTACTTTAAACCTACTTATATTTACTAGTTTTTATTATGCTAACATATTATTTAAAATTTTTTTTTTTATTCTACTACAGTGGTTATGGTTTTATATTCTACTGTTTACAACCTAAGCATACAAAGGCATTGTTGACAGCAAAACAATGACAATGTAGATAGGTAACAGGCTATAAAGATTTTAATTCTACTACATTTAGGTGTAAGTTAAACTACATTTAGTTTTAAAGTTTAAATTGTTAATGTCTACTTTAAACCTACTTATATTTAATAGTTTTATATTATGCTAACATTTAAGTTTTAATCTGTGTTTTATTTCTACTACCATTATTTGTAAGTTAATACTACATTTAGTTTTAAATTTTAGTTAATGTCTACTTTAAACCTACTTATATTTACTAGTTTTTATTATGCTAACATATTAGTTTAAATCTTTTTTTAAAATTCTACTACAGTGGTTATGGTTTTATTCTCTACTGTTTACAACCTAAGCATACAAAGGCATTGTTGACAGCAAAACAATGACAATGTAGATAGGTAACAGGCTATAAAGATTTTAATTCTACTACATTTAGGTGTAAGTTAAACTACATTTAGTTTTAAAGTTTAAATTGTTAATGTCTACTTTAAACCTACTTATATTTAATAGTTTTATATTATGCTAACATTTAAGTTTGAATCTGTGTTTTATTTCTACTACCATTATTTGTAAGTTAATACTACATTTAGTTTTAAAGTTTAAATTGTTAATGTCTACTTTAAACCTACTTATACTTACTAGTTTTATATTATGCTAACATTTTAGTTTGAATCTGTGTTTTATTTCTACTACAATTATGTGTAAGTTAATACTACATTTAGTTTTAAATTTTAGTTAATTTCTACTTTAAACCTACATATATTTACTAGTTTTTATTATGCTAACATATTAGTTTAAATCTTTTTTTTAAATTCTACTACAGTGGTTATGGTTTTATATTCTACTGTTTACAACCTAAGCATACAAAGGCATTGTTGACAGCAAAACAATAACAATGTAGATAGGTTACAGGCTATAAAGATTTTAATTCTACTACATTTAGGTGTAAGTTAAACTACATTTAGTTTTAAAGTTTAAATTGTTAATGTCTACTTTAAACCTACTTATATTTAATAGTTTTATATTATGCTAACATTTAAGTTTGAATCTGTGTTTTATTTCTACTACCATTATTTGTAAGTTAATACTACATTTAGTTTTAAATTTTAGTTAATTTCTACTTAAAACCTACTTATATTATCCAGTTTTTATTATGCTAACATATTAGCTAATATTATATTTAGAGAGGAGGCAGACATCATGATGGAAAAGAAGAAAGACACTTTTAAGCTCCAAAAGTGCCAAAATAGAGGAGCGCAGTTTAACGTCATGTCTCGGGACATTACAATTATTTTAGTGTTCACTATATTAAACCTGCATTTATTTACTAGTTTTATATTATGCTAACATTTTAGTTTCAATCTGTGTTTTATTTCTACTACATTTTGTGTAAGTTAATACTATATTTAGTTTTAAATTTTAGTTAATTTCTACTTTAAACCTACTTATATTTACTAGTTTTTATTATGCTAACATATTATTTAAAATTTTTTTTTTTATTTTACTACAGTGGTTATGGTTTTATATTGTACTGTTTACAACCTAAGCATACAAAGGCATTGTTGACAGCAAAACAATGACAATGTAGATAGGTAACAGGCTATAAAGATTTTAATTCTACTACATTTAGGTGTAAGTTAAACTACATTTAGTTTTAAAGTTTAAATTGTTAATGTCTACTTTAAACCTACTTATATTTACTAGTTTTATATTATGCTAACATTTTAGTTTGAATCTGTTTTATTTCTACTACAATTATGTGTAAGTTAATACTACATTTAGTTTTAAATTTTAGTTAATTTCTTTTTTAAACCTACTTATATTTACTAGTTTTTATTATGCTAACATATTAGTTTAAATCTTTTTTTTAAATTTTACTACAGTGGTTATGGTTTTATATTCTACTGTTTACAACCTAAGCATACAAAGGCATTGTTGACAGCAAAACAATGACAATGTAGATAGGTAACAGGCTATAAAGATTTTAATTCTACTACATTTAGGTGTAAGTTAAACTACATTTAGTTTTAAAGTTTAAATTGTTAATGTCTACTTTAAACCTACTTATATTTACTAGTTTTATATTATGCTAACATTTTAGTTTGAATCTGTGTTTTATTTCTACTACAATTATGTGTAAGTTAATACTACATTTAGTTTTAAATTTTAGTTAATTTCTACTTAAAACCTACTTATATTATCTAGTTTTTATTATGCTAACATATTAGCTAATATTATATTTAGAGAGGAGGCAGACATCATGATGGAAAAGAAGAAAGGCACTTTTAAGCTCCAAAAGTGCCAAAAAAGAGGAGCGCAGTTTAACGTCATGTCTCGGGACATTACAATTATTTTAGTGTTCACTATATTAAACCTGCATTTATTTACTAGTTTTATATTATGCTAACATTTTAGTTTCAATCTGTGTTTTATTTCTACTACATTTTGTGTAAGTTAATACTATATTTAGTTTTAAATTTTAGTTAATTTCTACTTTAAACCTACTTATATTTACTAGTTTTTATTATGCTAACATATTATTTCAAATTTTTTTTTTTATTCTACTACAGTGGTTATGGTTTTATATTCTACTGTTTACAACCTAAGCATACAAAGGCATTGTTGACAGCAAAACAATGACAATGTAGATAGGTAACAGGCTATAAAGATTTTAATTCTACTACATTTAGGTGTAAGTTAAACTACATTTAGTTTTAAAGTTTAAATTGTTAATGTCTACTTTAAACCTACTTATATTTAATAGTTTTATATTATGCTAACATTTAAGTTTTAATCTGTGTTTTATTTCTACTACCATTATTTGTAAGTTAATACTACATTTAGTTTTAAATTTTAGTTAATTTCTACTTTAAACCTACTTATATTTACTAGTTTTTATTATGCTAACATATTAGTTTAAATCTTTTTTTAAAATTCTACTACAGTGGTTATGGTTTTATTCTCTACTGTTTACAACCTAAGCATACAAAGGCATTGTTGACAGCAAAACAATGACAATGTAGATAGGTAACAGGCTATAAAGATTTTAATTCTACTACATTTAGGTGTAAGTTAAACTACATTTAGTTTTAAAGTTTAAATTGTTAATGTCTACTTTAAACCTACTTATATTTAATAGTTTTATATTATGCTAACATTTAAGTTTGAATCTGTGTTTTATTTCTACTACCATTATTTGTAAGTTAATACTACATTTAGTTTTAAAGTTTAAATTGTTAATGTCTACTTTAAACCTACTTATACTTACTAGTTTTATATTATGCTAACATTTTAGTTTGAATCTGTGTTTTATTTCTACTACAATTATGTGTAAGTTAATACTACATTTAGTTTTAAATTTTAGTTAATTTCTACTTTAAACCTACTTATATTTACTAGTTTTTATTATGCTAACATATTAGTTTAAATCTTTTTTTTAAATTCTACTACAGTGGTTATGGTTTTATATTCTACTGTTTACAACCTAAGCATACAAAGGCATTGTTGACAGCAAAACAATAACAATGTAGATAGGTTACAGGCTATAAAGATTTTAATTCTACTACATTTAGGTGTAAGTTAAACTACATTTAGTTTTAAAGTTTAAATTGTTAATGTCTACTTTAAACCTACTTATATTTACTAGTTTTATATTATGCTAACATTTTAGTTTGAATCTGTGTTTTATTTCTACTACAATTATGTGTAAGTTAATACTACATTTAGTTTTAAATTTTAGTTAATTTCTACTTAAAACCTACTTATATTATCTAGTTTTTATTTTGCTAACATATTAGCTAATATTATATTTAGAGAGGAGGCAGACATCATGATGGAAAAGAAGAAAGGCACTTTTAAGCTCCAAAAGTGCCAAAAAAGAGGAGCGCAGTTTAACGTCATGTCTCGGGACATTACAATTATTTTAGTGTTCACTATATTAAACCTGCATTTATTTACTAGTTTTATATTATGCTAACATTTTAGTTTCAATCTGTGTTTTATTTCTACTACATTTTGTGTAAGTTAATACTATATTTAGTTTTAAAT
Organism: Biomphalaria glabrata; assembly: GCF_947242115.1. Taxonomy (NCBI): domain Eukaryota; kingdom Metazoa; phylum Mollusca; class Gastropoda; family Planorbidae; genus Biomphalaria; species Biomphalaria glabrata. The sequence continues at coordinate 23,439,272 of NC_074725.1, read as the reverse complement.
TTTAGTTAATTTCTACTTTAAACCTACTTATATTTACTAGTTTTTATTATGCTAACATATTATTTAAAATTTTTTTTTTTATTTTACTACAGTGGTTATGGTTTTATATTGTACTGTTTACAACCTAAGCATACAAAGGCATTGTTGACAGCAAAACAATGACAATGTAGATAGGTAACAGGCTATAAAGATTTTAATTCTACTACATTTAGGTGTAAGTTAAACTACATTTAGTTTTAAAGTTTAAATTGTTAATGTCTACTTTAAACCTACTTATATTTACTAGTTTTATATTATGCTAACATTTTAGTTTGAATCTGTGTTTTATTTCTACTACAATTATGTGTAAGTTAATACTACATTTAGTTTTAAATTTTAGTTAATTTCTACTTTAAACCTACTTATATTTACTAGTTTTTATTATGCTAACATATTAGTTTAAATCTTTTTTTTAAATTCTACTACAGTGGTTATGGTTTTATATTCTACTGTTTACAACCTAAGCATACAAAGGCATTGTTGACAGCAAAACAATAACAATGTAGATAGGTTACAGGCTATAAAGATTTTAATTCTACTACATTTAGGTGTAAGTTAAACTACATTTAGTTTTAAAGTTTAAATTGTTAATGTCTACTTTAAACCTACTTATATTTAATAGTTTTATATTATGCTAACATTTAAGTTTGAATCTGTGTTTTATTTCTACTACCATTATTTGTAAGTTAATACTACATTTAGTTTTAAATTTTAGTTAATTTCTACTTAAAACCTACTTATATTATCCAGTTTTTATTATGCTAACATATTAGCTAATATTATATTTAGAGAGGAGGCAGACATCATGATGGAAAAGAAGAAAGACACTTTTAAGCTCCAAAAGTGCCAAAATAGAGGAGCGCAGTTTAACGTCATGTCTCGGGACATTACAATTATTTTAGTGTTCACTATATTAAACCTGCATTTATTTACTAGTTTTATATTATGCTAACATTTTAGTTTCAATCTGTGTTTTATTTCTACTACATTTTGTGTAAGTTAATACTATATTTAGTTTTAAATTTTAGTTAATTTCTACTTTAAACCTACTTATATTTACTAGTTTTTATTATGCTAACATATTATTTAAAATTTTTTTTTTTATTCTACTACAGTGGTTATGGTTTTATATTCTACTGTTTACAACCTAAGCATACAAAGGCATTGTTGACAGCAAAACAATGACAATGTAGATAGGTAACAGGCTATAAAGATTTTAATTCTACTACATTTAGGTGTAAGTTAAACTACATTTAGTTTTAAAGTTTAAATTGTTAATGTCTACTTTAAACCTACTTATATTTAATAGTTTTATATTATGCTAACATTTAAGTTTTAATCTGTGTTTTATTTCTACTACCATTATTTGTAAGTTAATACTACATTTAGTTTTAAATTTTAGTTAATTTCTACTTTAAACCTACTTATATTTACTAGTTTTTATTATGCTAACATATTAGTTTAAATCTTTTTTTAAAATTCTACTACAGTGGTTATGGTTTTATTCTCTACTGTTTACAACCTAAGCATACAAAGGCATTGTTGACAGCAAAACAATGACAATGTAGATAGGTAACAGGCTATAAAGATTTTAATTGTACTACATTTAGGTGTAAGTTAAACTACATTTAGTTTTAAAGTTTAAATTGTTAATGTCTACTTTAAACCTACTTATATTTAATAGTTTTATATTATGCTAACATTTAAGTTTGAATCTGTGTTTTATTTCTACTACCATTATTTGTAAGTTAATACTACATTTAGTTTTAAAGTTTAAATTGTTAATGTCTACTTTAAACCTACTTATACTTACTAGTTTTATATTATGCTAACATTTTAGTTTGAATCTGTGTTTTATTTCTACTACAATTATGTGTAAGTTAATACTACATTTAGTTTTAAATTTTAGTTAATTTCTACTTTAAACCTACTTATATTTACTAGTTTTTATTATGCTAACATATTAGTTTAAATCTTTTTTTTAAATTCTACTACAGTGGTTATGGTTTTATATTCTACTGTTTACAACCTAAGCATACAAAGGCATTGTTGACAGCAAAACAATAACAATGTAGATAGGTTACAGGCTATAAAGATTTTAATTCTACTACATTTAGGTGTAAGTTAAACTACATTTAGTTTTAAAGTTTAAATTGTTAATGTCTACTTTAAACCTACTTATATTTACTAGTTTTATATTATGCTAACATTTTAGTTTGAATCTGTGTTTTATTTCTACTACAATTATGTGTAAGTTAATACTACATTTAGTTTTAAATTTTAGTTAATTTCTACTTAAAACCTACTTATATTATCTAGTTTTTATTTTGCTAACATATTAGCTAATATTATATTTAGAGAGGAGGCAGACATCATGATGGAAAAGAAGAAAGGCACTTTTAAGCTCCAAAAGTGCCAAAAAAGAGGAGCGCAGTTTAACGTCATGTCTCGGGACATTACAATTATTTTAGTGTTCACTATATTAAACCTGCATTTATTTACTAGTTTTATATTATGCTAACATTTTAGTTTCAATCTGTGTTTTATTTCTACTACATTTTGTGTAAGTTAATACTATATTTAGTTTTAAATTTTAGTTAATTTCTACTTTAAACCTACTTATATTTACTAGTTTTTATTATGCTAACATATTATTTAAAATTTTTTTTTTTATTTTACTACAGTGGTTATGGTTTTATATTGTACTGTTTACAACCTAAGCATACAAAGGCATTGTTGACAGCAAAACAATGACAATGTAGATAGGTAACAGGCTATAAAGATTTTAATTCTACTACATTTAGGTGTAAGTTAAACTACATTTAGTTTTAAAGTTTAAATTGTTAATGTCTACTTTAAACCTACTTATATTTACTAGTTTTATATTATGCTAACATTTTAGTTTGAATCTGTGTTTTATTTCTACTACCATTATTTGTAAGTTAATACTACATTTAGTTTTAAATTTTAGTTAATTTCTACTTTAAACCTACTTATATTTACTAGTTTTTATTATGCTAACATATTATTTAAAATTTTTTTTTTTATTTTACTACAGTGGTTATGGTTTTATATTGTACTGTTTACAACCTAAGCATACAAAGGCATTGTTGATAGCAAAACAATGACAATGTAGATAGGTAACAGGCTATAAAGATTTTAATTCTACTACATTTAGGTGTAAGTTAAACTACATTTAGTTTTAAAGTTTAAATTGTTAATGTCTACTTTAAACCTACTTATATTTACTAGTTTTATATTATGCTAACATTTTAGTTTGAATCTGTGTTTTATTTCTACTACAATTATGTGTAAGTTAATACTACATTTAGTTTTAAATTTTAGTTAATTTCTACTTTAAACCTACTTATATTTACTAGTTTTTATTATGCTAACATATTAGTTTAAATCTTTTTTTTAAATTCTACTACAGTGGTTATGGTTTTATATTCTACTGTTTACAACCTAAGCATACAAAGGCATTGTTGACAGCAAAACAATAACAATGTAGATAGGTTACAGGCTATAAAGATTTTAATTCTACTACATTTAGGTGTAAGTTAAACTACATTTAGTTTTAAAGTTTAAATTGTTAATGTCTACTTTAAACCTACTTATATTTAATAGTTTTATATTATGCTAACATTTAAGTTTGAATCTGTGTTTTATTTCTACTACCATTATTTGTAAGTTAATACTACATTTAGTTTTAAATTTTAGTTAATTTCTACTTAAAACCTACTTATATTATCCAGTTTTTATTATGCTAACATATTAGCTAATATTATATTTAGAGAGGAGGCAGACATCATGATAGAAAAGAAGAAAGACACTTTTAAGCTCCAAAAGTGCCAAAATAGAGGAGCGCAGTTTAACGTCATGTCTCGGGACATTACAATTATTTTAGTGTTCACTATATTAAACCTGCATTTATTTACTAGTTTTATATTATGCTAACATTTTAGTTTCAATCTGTGTTTTATTTCTACTACATTTTGTGTAAGTTAATACTATATTTAGTTTTAAATTTTAGTTAATTTCTACTTTAAACCTACTTATATTTACTAGTTTTTATTATGCTAACATATTATTTAAAATTTTTTTTTTTATTTTACTACAGTGGTTATGGTTTTATATTGTACTGTTTACAACCTAAGCATACAAAGGCTTTGTTGACAGCAAAACAATGACAATGTAGATAGGTAACAGGCTATAAAGATTTTAATTCTACTACATTTAGGTGTAAGTTAAACTACATTTAGTTTTAAAGTTTAAATTGTTAATGTCTACTTTAAACCTACTTATATTTACTAGTTTTATATTATGCTAACATTTAAGTTTGAATCTGTGTTTTATTTCTACTACCATTATTTGTAAGTTAATACTACATTTAGTTTTAAATTTTAGTTAATTTCTACTTAAAACCTACTTATATTATCCAGTTTTTATTATGCTAACATATTAGCTAATATTATATTTAGAGAGGAGGCAGACATCATGATGGAAAAGAAGAAAGACACTTTTAAGCTCCAAAAGTGCCAAAATAGAGGAGCGCAGTTTAACGTCATGTCTCGGGACATTACAATTATTTTAGTGTTCACTATATTAAACCTGCATTTATTTACTAGTTTTATATTATGCTAACATTTTAGTTTCAATCTGTGTTTTATTTCTACTACATTTTGTGTAAGTTAATACTATATTTAGTTTTAAATTTTAGTTAATTTCTACTTTAAACCTACTTATATTTACTAGTTTTTATTATGCTAACATATTATTTAAAATTTTTTTTTTTATTTTACTACAGTGGTTATGGTTTTATATTGTACTGTTTACAACCTTAGCATACAAAGGCATTGTTGACAGCAAAACAATGACAATGTAGATAGGTAACAGGCTATAAAGATTTTAATTCTACTACATTTAGGTGTAAGTTAAACTACATTTAGTTTTAAAGTTTAAATTGTTAATGTCTACTTTAAACCTACTTATATTTACTAGTTTTATATTATGCTAACATTTTAGTTTGAATCTGTGTTTTATTTCTACTACAATTATGTGTAAGTTAATACTACATTTAGTTTTAAATTTTAGTTAATTTCTTTTTTAAACCTACTTATATTTACTAGTTTTTATTATGCTAACATATTAGTTTAAATCTTTTTTTTAAATTTTACTACAGTGGTTATGGTTTTATATTCTACTGTTTACAACCTAAGCATACAAAGGCATTGTTGACAGCAAAACAATGACAATGTAGATAGGTAACAGGCTATAAAGATTTTAATTCTACTACATTTAGGTGTAAGTTAAACTACATTTAGTTTTAAAGTTTAAATTGTTAATGTCTACTTTAAACCTACTTATATTTACTAGTTTTATATTATGCTAACATTTTAGTTTGAATCTGTGTTTTATTTCTACTACAATTATGTGTAAGTTAATACTACATTTAGTTTTAAATTTTAGTTAATTTCTACTTAAAACCTACTTATATTATCTAGTTTTTATTATGCTAACATATTAGCTAATATTATATTTAGAGAGGAGGCAGACATCATGATGGAAAAGAAGAAAGGCACTTTTAAGCTCCAAAAGTGCCAAAAAAGAGGAGCGCAGTTTAACGTCATGTCTCGGGACATTACAATTATTTTAGTGTTCACTATATTAAACCTGCATTTATTTACTAGTTTTATATTATGCTAACATTTTAGTTTCAATCTGTGTTTTATTTCTACTACATTTTGTGTAAGTTAATACTATATTTAGTTTTAAATTTTAGTTAATTTCTACTTTAAACCTACTTATATTTACTAGTTTTTATTATGCTAACATATTATTTAAAATTTTTTTTTTTTATTCTACTACAGTGGTTATGGTTTTATATTCTACTGTTTACAACCTAAGCATACAAAGGCATTGTTGACAGCAAAACAATGACAATGTAGATAGGTAACAGGCTATAAAGATTTTAATTCTACTACATTTAGGTGTAAGTTAAACTACATTTAGTTTTAAAGTTTAAATTGTTAATGTCTACTTTAAACCTACTTATATTTAATAGTTTTATATTATGCTAACATTTAAGTTTTAATCTGTGTTTTATTTCTACTACCATTATTTGTAAGTTAATACTACATTTAGTTTTAAATTTTAGTTAATTTCTACTTTAAACCTACTTATATTTACTAGTTTTTATTATGCTAACATATTAGTTTAAATCTTTTTTTAAAATTCTACTACAGTGGTTATGGTTTTATTCTCTACTGTTTACAACCTAAGCATACAAAGGCATTGTTGACAGCAAAACAATGACAATGTAGATAGGTAACAGGCTATAAAGATTTTAATTGTACTACATTTAGGTGTAAGTTAAACTACATTTAGTTTTAAAGTTTAAATTGTTAATGTCTACTTTAAACCTACTTATATTTAATAGTTTTATATTATGCTAACATTTAAGTTTGAATCTGTGTTTTATTTCTACTACCATTATTTGTAAGTTAATACTACATTTAGTTTTAAAGTTTAAATTGTTAATGTCTACTTTAAACCTACTTATACTTACTAGTTTTATATTATGCTAACATTTTAGTTTGAATCTGTGTTTTATTTCTACTACAATTATGTGTAAGTTAATACTACATTTAGTTTTAAATTTTAGTTAATTTCTACTTTAAACCTACTTATATTTACTAGTTTTTATTATGCTAACATATTAGTTTAAATCTTTTTTTTAAATTCTACTACAGTGGTTATGGTTTTATATTCTACTGTTTACAACCTAAGCATACAAAGGCATTGTTGACAGCAAAACAATAACAATGTAGATAGGTTACAGGCTATAAAGATTTTAATTCTACTACATTTAGGTGTAAGTTAAACTACATTTAGTTTTAAAGTTTAAATTGTTAATGTCTACTTTAAACCTACTTATATTTAATAGTTTTATATTATGCTAACATTTAAGTTTGAATCTGTGTTTTATTTCTACTACCATTATTTGTAAGTTAATACTACATTTAGTTTTAAATTTTAGTTAATTTCTACTTAAAACCTACTTATATTATCCAGTTTTTATTATGCTAACATATTAGCTAATATTATATTTAGAGAGGAGGCAGACATCATGATGGAAAAGAAGAAAGACACTTTTAAGCTCCAAAAGTGCCAAAATAGAGGAGCGCAGTTTAACGTCATGTCTCGGGACATTACAATTATTTTAGTGTTCACTATATTAAACCTGCATTTATTTACTAGTTTTATATTATGCTAACATTTTAGTTTCAATCTGTGTTTTATTTCTACTACATTTTGTGTAAGTTAATACTATATTTAGTTTTAAATTTTAGTTAATTTCTACTTTAAACCTACTTATATTTACTAGTTTTTATTATGCTAACATATTATTTAAAATTTTTTTTTTTATTTTACTACAGTGGTTATGGTTTTATATTGTACTGTTTACAACCTAAGCATACAAAGGCATTGTTGACAGCAAAACAATGACAATGTAGATAGGTAACAGGCTATAAAGATTTTAATTCTACTACATTTAGGTGTAAGTTAAACTACATTTAGTTTTAAAGTTTAAATTGTTAATGTCTACTTTAAACCTACTTATATTTACTAGTTTTATATTATGCTAACATTTTAGTTTGAATCTGTGTTTTATTTCTACTACAATTATGTGTAAGTTAATACTACATTTAGTTTTAAATTTTAGTTAATTTCTTTTTTAAACCTACTTATATTTACTAGTTTTTATTATGCTAACATATTAGTTTAAATCTTTTTTTTAAATTTTACTACAGTGGTTATGGTTTTATATTCTACTGTTTACAACCTAAGCATACAAAGGCATTGTTGACAGCAAAACAATGACAATGTAGATAGGTAACAGGCTATAAAGATTTTAATTCTACTACATTTAGGTGTAAGTTAAACTACATTTAGTTTTAAAGTTTAAATTGTTAATGTCTACTTTAAACCTACTTATATTTACTAGTTTTATATTATGCTAACATTTTAGTTTGAATCTGTGTTTTATTTCTACTACAATTATGTGTAAGTTAATACTACATTTAGTTTTAAATTTTAGTTAATTTCTACTTAAAACCTACTTATATTATCTAGTTTTTATTATGCTAACATATTAGCTAATATTATATTTAGAGAGGAGGCAGACATCATGATGGAAAAGAAGAAAGGCACTTTTAAGCTCCAAAAGTGCCAAAAAAGAGGAGCGCAGTTTAACGTCATGTCTCGGGACATTACAATTATTTTAGTGTTCACTATATTAAACCTGCATTTATTTACTAGTTTTATATTATGCTAACATTTTAGTTTCAATCTGTGTTTTATTTCTACTACATTTTGTGTAAGTTAATACTATATTTAGTTTTAAATTTTAGTTAATTTCTACTTTAAACCTACTTATATTTACTAGTTTTTTTTATGCTAACATATTATTTAAAATTTTTTTTTTTATTCTACTACAGTGGTTATGGTTTTATATTCTACTGTTTACAACCTAAGCATACAAAGGCATTGTTGACAGCAAAACAATGACAATGTAGATAGGTAACAGGCTATAAAGATTTTAATTCTACTACATTTAGGTGTAAGTTAAACTACATTTAGTTTTAAAGTTTAAATTGTTAATGTCTACTTTAAACCTACTTATATTTAATAGTTTTATATTATGCTAACATTTAAGTTTTAATCTGTGTTTTATTTCTACTACCATTATTTGTAAGTTAATACTACATTTAGTTTTAAATTTTAGTTAATTTCTACTTTAAACCTACTTATATTTACTAGTTTTTATTATGCTAACATATTAGTTTAAATCTTTTTTTAAAATTCTACTACAGTGGTTATGGTTTTATTCTCTACTGTTTACAACCTAAGCATACAAAGGCATTGTTGACAGCAAAACAATGACAATGTAGATAGGTAACAGGCTATAAAGATTTTAATTCTACTACATTTAGGTGTAAGTTAAACTACATTTAGTTTTAAAGTTTAAATTGTTAATGTCTACTTTAAACCTACTTATATTTAATAGTTTTATATTATGCTAACATTTAAGTTTGAATCTGTGTTTTATTTCTACTACCATTATTTGTAAGTTAATACTACATTTAGTTTTAAAGTTTAAATTGTTAATGTCTACTTTAAACCTACTTATACTTACTAGTTTTATATTATGCTAACATTTTAGTTTGAATCTGTGTTTTATTTCTACTACAATTATGTGTAAGTTAATACTACATTTAGTTTTAAATTTTAGTTAATTTCTACTTTAAACCTACTTATATTTACTAGTTTTTATTATGCTAACATATTAGTTTAAATCTTTTTTTTAAATTCTACTACAGTGGTTATGGTTTTATATTCTACTGTTTACAACCTAAGCATACAAAGGCATTGTTGACAGCAAAACAATAACAATGTAGATAGGTTACAGGCTATAAAGATTTTAATTCTACTACATTTAGGTGTAAGTTAAACTACATTTAGTTTTAAAGTTTAAATTGTTAATGTCTACTTTAAACCTACTTATATTTACTAGTTTTATATTATGCTAACATTTTAGTTTGAATCTGTGTTTTATTTCTACTACAATTATGTGTAAGTTAATACTACATTTAGTTTTAAATTTTAGTTAATTTCTACTTAAAACCTACTTATATTATCTAGTTTTTATTTTGCTAACATATTAGCTAATATTATATTTAGAGAGGAGGCAGACATCATGATGGAAAAGAAGAAAGGCACTTTTAAGCTCCAAAAGTGCCAAAAAAGAGGAGCGCAGTTTAACGTCATGTCTCGGGACATTACAATTATTTTAGTGTTCACTATATTAAACCTGCATTTATTTACTAGTTTTATATTATGCTAACATTTTAGTTTCAATCTGTGTTTTATTTCTACTACATTTTGTGTAAGTTAATACTATATTTAGTTTTAAATTTTAGTTAATTTCTACTTTAAACCTACTTATATTTACTAGTTTTTATTATGCTAACATATTATTTAAAATTTTTTTTTTTATTTTACTACAGTGGTTATGGTTTTATATTGTACTGTTTACAACCTAAGCATACAAAGGCATTGTTGACAGCAAAACAATGACAATGTAGATAGGTAACAGGCTATAAAGATTTTAATTCTACTACATTTAGGTGTAAGTTAAACTACATTTAGTTTTAAAGTTTAAATTGTTAATGTCTACTTTAAACCTACTTATATTTACTAGTTTTATATTATGCTAACATTTTAGTTTGAATCTGTGTTTTATTTCTACTACCATTATTTGTAAGTTAATACTACATTTAGTTTTAAATTTTAGTTAATTTCTACTTTAAACCTACTTATATTTACTAGTTTTTATTATGCTAACATATTAGTTTAAATCTTTTTTTAAAATTCTACTACAGTGGTTATGGTTTTATTCTCTACTGTTTACAACCTAAGCATACAAAGGCATTGTTGACAGCTAAACAATGACAATGTAGATAGGTAACAGGCTATAAAGATTTTAATTGTACTACATTTAGGTGTAAGTTAAACTACATTTAGTTTTAAAGTTTAAATTGTTAATGTCTACTTTAAACCTACTTATATTTAATAGTTTTATATTATACTAACATTTAAGTTTGAATCTGTGTTTTATTTCTACTACCATTATTTGTAAGTTAATACTACATTTAGTTTTAAAGTTTAAATTGTTAATGTCTACTTTAAACCTACTTATACTTACTAGTTTTATATTATGCTAACATTTTAGTTTGAATCTGTGTTTTATTTCTACTACAATTATGTGTAAGTTAATACTACATTTAGTTTTAAATTTTAGTTAATTTCTACTTTAAACCTACTTATATTTACTAGTTTTTATTATGCTAACATATTAGTTTAAATCTTTTTTTTAAATTCTACTACAGTGGTTATGGTTTTATATTCTACTGTTTACAACCTAAGCATACAAAGGCATTGTTGACAGCAAAACAATAACAATGTAGATAGGTTACAGGCTATAAAGATTTTAATTCTACTACATTTAGGTGTAAGTTAAACTACATTTAGTTTTAAAGTTTAAATTGTTAATGTCTACTTTAAACCTACTTATATTTAATAGTTTTATATTATGCTAACATTTAAGTTTGAATCTGTGTTTTATTTCTACTACCATTATTTGTAAGTTAATACTACATTTAGTTTTAAATTTTAGTTAATTTCTACTTAAAACCTACTTATATTATCCAGTTTTTATTATGATAACATATTAGCTTATATTATATTTAGAGAGGAGGCAGACATCATGATGGAAAAGAAGAAAGACACTTTTAAGCTCCAAAAGTGCCAAAATAGAGGAGCGCAGTTTAACGTCATGTCTCGGGACATTACAATTATTTTAGTGTTCACTATTTTAAACCTGCATTTATTTACTAGTTTTATATTATGCTAACATTTTAGTTTCAATCTGTGTTTTATTTCTACTACATTTTGTGTAAGTTAATACTATATTTAGTTTTAAATTTTAGTTAATTTCTACTTTAAACCTACTTATATTTACTAGTTTTTATTATGCTAACATATTATTTAAAATTTTTTTTTTTATTTTACTACAGTGGTTATGGTTTTATATTGTACTGTTTACAACCTAAGCATACAAAGGCATTGTTGACAGCAAAACAATGACAATGTAGATAGGTAACAGGCTATAAAGATTTTAATTCTACTACATTTAGGTGTAAGTTAAACTACATTTAGTTTTAAAGTTTAAATTGTTAATGTCTACTTTAAACCTACTTATATTTACTAGTTTTATATTATGCTAACATTTTAGTTTGAATCTGTGTTTTATTTCTACTACAATTATGTGTAAGTTAATACTACATTTAGTTTTAAATTTTAGTTAATTTCTTTTTTAAACCTACTTATATTTACTAGTTTTTATTATGCTAACATATTAGTTTAAATCTTTTTTTTAAATTTTACTACAGTGGTTATGGTTTTATATTCTACTGTTTACAACCTAAGCATACAAAGGCATTGTTGACAGCAAAACAATGACAATGTAGATAGGTAACAGGCTATAAAGATTTTAATTCTACTACATTTAGGTGTAAGTTAAACTACATTTAGTTTTAAAGTTTAAATTGTTAATGTCTACTTTAAACCTACTTATATTTACTAGTTTTATATTATGCTAACATTTTAGTTTGAATCTGTGTTTTATTTCTACTACAATTATGTGTAAGTTAATACTACATTTAGTTTTAAATTTTAGTTAATTTCTACTTAAAACCTACTTATATTATCTAGTTTTTATTTTGCTAACATATTAGCTAATATTATATTTAGAGAGGAGGCAGACATCATGATGGAAAAGAAGAAAGGCACTTTTAAGCTCCAAAAGTGCCAAAAAAGAGGAGCGCAGTTTAACGTCATGTCTCGGGACATTACAATTATTTTAGTGTTCACTATATTAAACCTGCATTTATTTACTAGTTTTATATTATGCTAACATTTTAGTTTCAATCTGTGTTTTATTTCTACTACATTTTGTGTAAGTTAATACTATATTTAGTTTTAAATTTTAGTTAATTTCTACTTTAAACCTACTTATATTTACTAGTTTTTATTATGCTAACATATTAGTTTAAATCTTTTTTTTAAATTTTACTACAGTGGTTATGGTTTTATATTCTACTGTTTACAACCTAAGCATACAAAGGCATTGTTGACAGCAAAACAATGACAATGTAGATAGGTAACAGGCTATAAAGATTTTAATTCTACTACATTTAGGTGTAAGTTAAACTACATTTAGTTTTAAAGTTTAAATTGTTAATGTCTACTTTAAACCTACTTATATTTACTAGTTTTATATTATGCTAACATTTTAGTTTGAATCTGTGTTTTATTTCTACTACCATTATTTGTAAGTTAATACTACATTTAGTTTTAAATTTTAGTTAATTTCTACTTTAAACCTACTTATATTTACTAGTTTTTATTATGCTAACATATTATTTAAAATTTTTTTTTTTATTTTACTACAGTGGTTATGGTTTTATATTGTACTGTTTACAACCTAAGCATACAAAGGCATTGTTGATAGCAAAACAATGACAATGTAGATAGGTAACAGGCTATAAAGATTTTAATTCTACTACATTTAGGTGTAAGTTAAACTACATTTAGTTTTAAAGTTTAAATTGTTAATGTCTACTTTAAACCTACTTATATTTACTAGTTTTATATTATGCTAACATTTTAGTTTGAATCTGTGTTTTATTTCTACTACAATTATGTGTAAGTTAATACTACATTTAGTTTTAAATTTTAGTTAATTTCTACTTTAAACCTACTTATATTTACTAGTTTTTATTATGCTAACATATTAGTTTAAATCTTTTTTTTAAATTCTACTACAGTGGTTATGGTTTTATATTCTACTGTTTACAACCTAAGCATACAAAGGCATTGTTGACAGCAAAACAATAACAATGTAGATAGGTTACAGGCTATAAAGATTTTAATTCTACTACATTTAGGTGTAAGTTAAACTACATTTAGTTTTAAAGTTTAAATTGTTAATGTCTACTTTAAACCTACTTATATTTAATAGTTTTATATTATGCTAACATTTAAGTTTGAATCTGTGTTTTATTTCTACTACCATTATTTGTAAGTTAATACTACATTTAGTTTTAAATTTTAGTTAATTTCTACTTAAAACCTACTTATATTATCCAGTTTTTATTATGCTAACATATTAGCTAATATTATATTTAGAGAGGAGGCAGACATCATGATAGAAAAGAAGAAAGACACTTTTAAGCTCCAAAAGTGCCAAAATAGAGGAGCGCAGTTTAACGTCATGTCTCGGGACATTACAATTATTTTAGTGTTCACTATATTAAACCTGCATTTATTTACTAGTTTTATATTATGCTAACATTTTAGTTTCAATCTGTGTTTTATTTCTACTACATTTTGTGTAAGTTAATACTATATTTAGTTTTAAATTTTAGTTAATTTCTACTTTAAACCTACTTATATTTACTAGTTTTTATTATGCTAACATATTATTTAAAATTTTTTTTTTTATTTTACTACAGTGGTTATGGTTTTATATTGTACTGTTTACAACCTAAGCATACAAAGGCATTGTTGACAGCAAAACAATGACAATGTAGATAGGTAACAGGCTATAAAGATTTTAATTCTACTACATTTAGGTGTAAGTTAAACTACATTTAGTTTTAAAGTTTAAATTGTTAATGTCTACTTTAAACCTACTTATATTTACTAGTTTTATATTATGCTAACATTTAAGTTTGAATCTGTGTTTTATTTCTACTACCATTATTTGTAAGTTAATACTACATTTAGTTTTAAATTTTAGTTAATTTCTACTTAAAACCTACTTATATTATCCAGTTTTTATTATGCTAACATATTAGCTAATATTATATTTAGAGAGGAGGCAGACATCATGATGGAAAAGAAGAAAGACACTTTTAAGCTCCAAAAGTGCCAAAATAGAGGAGCGCAGTTTAACGTCATGTCTCGGGACATTACAATTATTTTAGTGTTCACTATATTAAACCTGCATTTATTTACTAGTTTTATATTATGCTAACATTTTAGTTTCAATCTGTGTTTTATTTCTACTACATTTTGTGTAAGTTAATACTATATTTAGTTTTAAATTTTAGTTAATTTCTACTTTAAACCTACTTATATTTACTAGTTTTTATTATGCTAACATATTATTTAAAATTTTTTTTTTTATTTTACTACAGTGGTTATGGTTTTATATTGTACTGTTTACAACCTTAGCATACAAAGGCATTGTTGACAGCAAAACAATGACAATGTAGATAGGTAACAGGCTATAAAGATTTTAATTCTACTACATTTAGGTGTAAGTTAAACTACATTTAGTTTTAAAGTTTAAATTGTTAATGTCTACTTTAAACCTACTTATATTTACTAGTTTTATATTATGCTAACATTTTAGTTTGAATCTGTGTTTTATTTCTACTACAATTATGTGTAAGTTAATACTACATTTAGTTTTAAATTTTAGTTAATTTCTTTTTTAAACCTACTTATATTTACTAGTTTTTATTATGCTAACATATTAGTTTAAATCTTTTTTTTAAATTTTACTACAGTGGTTATGGTTTTATATTCTACTGTTTACAACCTAAGCATACAAAGGCATTGTTGACAGCAAAACAATGACAATGTAGATAGGTAACAGGCTATAAAGATTTTAATTCTACTACATTTAGGTGTAAGTTAAACTACATTTAGTTTTAAAGTTTAAATTGTTAATGTCTACTTTAAACCTACTTATATTTACTAGTTTTATATTATGCTAACATTTTAGTTTGAATCTGTGTTTTATTTCTACTACAATTATGTGTAAGTTAATACTACATTTAGTTTTAAATTTTAGTTAATTTCTACTTAAAACCTACTTATATTATCTAGTTTTTATTATGCTAACATATTAGCTAATATTATATTTAGAGAGGAGGCAGACATCATGATGGAAAAGAAGAAAGGCACTTTTAAGCTCCAAAAGTGCCAAAAAAGAGGAGCGCAGTTTAACGTCATGTCTCGGGACATTACAATTATTTTAGTGTTCACTATATTAAACCTGCATTTATTTACTAGTTTTATATTATGCTAACATTTTAGTTTCAATCTGTGTTTTATTTCTACTACATTTTGTGTAAGTTAATACTATATTTAGTTTTAAATTTTAGTTAATTTCTACTTTAAACCTACTTATATTTACTAGTTTTTATTATGCTAACATATTATTTAAAATTTTTTTTTTTTATTCTACTACAGTGGTTATGGTTTTATATTCTACTGTTTACAACCTAAGCATACAAAGGCATTGTTGACAGCAAAACAATGACAATGTAGATAGGTAACAGGCTATAAAGATTTTAATTCTACTACATTTAGGTGTAAGTTAAACTACATTTAGTTTTAAAGTTTAAATTGTTAATGTCTACTTTAAACCTACTTATATTTAATAGTTTTATATTATGCTAACATTTAAGTTTTAATCTGTGTTTTATTTCTACTACCATTATTTGTAAGTTAATACTACATTTAGTTTTAAATTTTAGTTAATTTCTACTTTAAACCTACTTATATTTACTAGTTTTTATTATGCTAACATATTAGTTTAAATCTTTTTTTAAAATTCTACTACAGTGGTTATGGTTTTATTCTCTACTGTTTACAACCTAAGCATACAAAGGCATTGTTGACAGCAAAACAATGACAATGTAGATAGGTAACAGGCTATAAAGATTTTAATTGTACTACATTTAGGTGTAAGTTAAACTACATTTAGTTTTAAAGTTTAAATTGTTAATGTCTACTTTAAACCTACTTATATTTAATAGTTTTATATTATGCTAACATTTAAGTTTGAATCTGTGTTTTATTTCTACTACCATTATTTGTAAGTTAATACTACATTTAGTTTTAAAGTTTAAATTGTTAATGTCTACTTTAAACCTACTTATACTTACTAGTTTTATATTATGCTAACATTTTAGTTTGAATCTGTGTTTTATTTCTACTACAATTATGTGTAAGTTAATACTACATTTAGTTTTAAATTTTAGTTAATTTCTACTTTAAACCTACTTATATTTACTAGTTTTTATTATGCTAACATATTAGTTTAAATCTTTTTTTTAAATTCTACTACAGTGGTTATGGTTTTATATTCTACTGTTTACAACCTAAGCATACAAAGGCATTGTTGACAGCAAAACAATAACAATGTAGATAGGTTACAGGCTATAAAGATTTTAATTCTACTACATTTAGGTGTAAGTTAAACTACATTTAGTTTTAAAGTTTAAATTGTTAATGTCTACTTTAAACCTACTTATATTTAATAGTTTTATATTATGCTAACATTTAAGTTTGAATCTGTGTTTTATTTCTACTACCATTATTTGTAAGTTAATACTACATTTAGTTTTAAATTTTAGTTAATTTCTACTTAAAACCTACTTATATTATCCAGTTTTTATTATGCTAACATATTAGCTAATATTATATTTAGAGAGGAGGCAGACATCATGATGGAAAAGAAGAAAGACACTTTTAAGCTCCAAAAGTGCCAAAATAGAGGAGCGCAGTTTAACGTCATGTCTCGGGACATTACAATTATTTTAGTGTTCACTATATTAAACCTGCATTTATTTACTAGTTTTATATTATGCTAACATTTTAGTTTCAATCTGTGTTTTATTTCTACTACATTTTGTGTAAGTTAATACTATATTTAGTTTTAAATTTTAGTTAATTTCTACTTTAAACCTACTTATATTTACTAGTTTTTATTATGCTAACATATTATTTAAAATTTTTTTTTTTATTTTACTACAGTGGTTATGGTTTTATATTGTACTGTTTACAACCTAAGCATACAAAGGCATTGTTGACAGCAAAACAATGACAATGTAGATAGGTAACAGGCTATAAAGATTTTAATTCTACTACATTTAGGTGTAAGTTAAACTACATTTAGTTTTAAAGTTTAAATTGTTAATGTCTACTTTAAACCTACTTATATTTACTAGTTTTATATTATGCTAACATTTTAGTTTGAATCTGTGTTTTATTTCTACTACAATTATGTGTAAGTTAATACTACATTTAGTTTTAAATTTTAGTTAATTTCTTTTTTAAACCTACTTATATTTACTAGTTTTTATTATGCTAACATATTAGTTTAAATCTTTTTTTTAAATTTTACTACAGTGGTTATGGTTTTATATTCTACTGTTTACAACCTAAGCATACAAAGGCATTGTTGACAGCAAAACAATGACAATGTAGATAGGTAACAGGCTATAAAGATTTTAATTCTACTACATTTAGGTGTAAGTTAAACTACATTTAGTTTTAAAGTTTAAATTGTTAATGTCTACTTTAAACCTACTTATATTTACTAGTTTTATATTATGCTAACATTTTAGTTTGAATCTGTGTTTTATTTCTACTACAATTATGTGTAAGTTAATACTACATTTAGTTTTAAATTTTAGTTAATTTCTACTTAAAACCTACTTATATTATCTAGTTTTTATTATGCTAACATATTAGCTAATATTATATTTAGAGAGGAGGCAGACATCATGATGGAAAAGAAGAAAGGCACTTTTAAGCTCCAAAAGTGCCAAAAAAGAGGAGCGCAGTTTAACGTCATGTCTCGGGACATTACAATTATTTTAGTGTTCACTATATTAAACCTGCATTTATTTACTAGTTTTATATTATGCTAACATTTTAGTTTCAATCTGTGTTTTATTTCTACTACATTTTGTGTAAGTTAATACTATATTTAGTTTTAAATTTTAGTTAATTTCTACTTTAAACCTACTTATATTTACTAGTTTTTATTATGCTAACATATTATTTCAAATTTTTTTTTTTATTCTACTACAGTGGTTATGGTTTTATATTCTACTGTTTACAACCTAAGCATACAAAGGCATTGTTGACAGCAAAACAATGACAATGTAGATAGGTAACAGGCTATAAAGATTTTAATTCTACTACATTTAGGTGTAAGTTAAACTACATTTAGTTTTAAAGTTTAAATTGTTAATGTCTACTTTAAACCTACTTATATTTAATAGTTTTATATTATGCTAACATTTAAGTTTTAATCTGTGTTTTATTTCTACTACCATTATTTGTAAGTTAATACTACATTTAGTTTTAAATTTTAGTTAATTTCTACTTTAAACCTACTTATATTTACTAGTTTTTATTATGCTAACATATTAGTTTAAATCTTTTTTTAAAATTCTACTACAGTGGTTATGGTTTTATTCTCTACTGTTTACAACCTAAGCATACAAAGGCATTGTTGACAGCAAAACAATGACAATGTAGATAGGTAACAGGCTATAAAGATTTTAATTCTACTACATTTAGGTGTAAGTTAAACTACATTTAGTTTTAAAGTTTAAATTGTTAATGTCTACTTTAAACCTACTTATATTTAATAGTTTTATATTATGCTAACATTTAAGTTTGAATCTGTGTTTTATTTCTACTACCATTATTTGTAAGTTAATACTACATTTAGTTTTAAAGTTTAAATTGTTAATGTCTACTTTAAACCTACTTATACTTACTAGTTTTATATTATGCTAACATTTTAGTTTGAATCTGTGTTTTATTTCTACTACAATTATGTGTAAGTTAATACTACATTTAGTTTTAAATTTTAGTTAATTTCTACTTTAAACCTACTTATATTTACTAGTTTTTATTATGCTAACATATTAGTTTAAATCTTTTTTTTAAATTCTACTACAGTGGTTATGGTTTTATATTCTACTGTTTACAACCTAAGCATACAAAGGCATTGTTGACAGCAAAACAATAACAATGTAGATAGGTTACAGGCTATAAAGATTTTAATTCTACTACATTTAGGTGTAAGTTAAACTACATTTAGTTTTAAAGTTTAAATTGTTAATGTCTACTTTAAACCTACTTATATTTACTAGTTTTATATTATGCTAACATTTTAGTTTGAATCTGTGTTTTATTTCTACTACAATTATGTGTAAGTTAATACTACATTTAGTTTTAAATTTTAGTTAATTTCTACTTAAAACCTACTTATATTATCTAGTTTTTATTTTGCTAACATATTAGCTAATATTATATTTAGAGAGGAGGCAGACATCATGATGGAAAAGAAGAAAGGCACTTTTAAGCTCCAAAAGTGCCAAAAAAGAGGAGCGCAGTTTAACGTCATGTCTCGGGACATTACAATTATTTTAGTGTTCACTATATTAAACCTGCATTTATTTACTAGTTTTATATTATGCTAACATTTTAGTTTCAATCTGTGTTTTATTTCTACTACATTTTGTGTAAGTTAATACTATATTTAGTTTTAAATTTTAGTTAATTTCTACTTTAAACCTACTTATATTTACTAGTTTTTATTATGCTAACATATTATTTAAAATTTTTTTTTTTATTTTACTACAGTGGTTATGGTTTTATATTGTACTGTTTACAACCTAAGCATACAAAGGCATTGTTGACAGCAAAACAATGACAATGTAGATAGGTAACAGGCTATAAAGATTTTAATTCTACTACATTTAGGTGTAAGTTAAACTACATTTAGTTTTAAAGTTTAAATTGTTAATGTCTACTTTAAACCTACTTATATTTACTAGTTTTATATTATGCTAACATTTTAGTTTGAATCTGTGTTTTATTTCTACTACCATTATTTGTAAGTTAATACTACATTTAGTTTTAAATTTTAGTTAATTTCTACTTTAAACCTACTTATATTTACTAGTTTTTATTATGCTAACATATTAGTTTAAATCTTTTTTTAAAATTCTACTACAGTGGTTATGGTTTTATTCTCTACTCTTTACAACCTAAGCATACAAAGGCATTGTTGACAGCTAAACAATGACAATGTAGATAGGTAACAGGCTATAAAGATTTTAATTCTACTACATTTAGGTGTAAGTTAGTCTACATTTAGTTTTAAAGTTTAAATTGTTAATGTCTACTTTAAACCTACTTATATTTAATAGTTTTATATTATACTAACATTTAAGTTTGAATCTGTGTTTTATTTCTACTACCATTATTTGTAAGTTAATACTACATTTAGTTTTAAAGTTTAAATTGTTAATGTCTACTTTAAACCTACTTATACTTACTAGTTTTATATTATGCTAACATTTTAGTTTGAATCTGTGTTTTATTTCTACTACAATTATGTGTAAGTTAATACTACATTTAGTTTTAAATTTTAGTTAATTTCTACTTTAAACCTACTTATATTTACTAGTTTTTATTATGCTAACATATTAGTTTAAATCTTTTTTTTAAATTCTACTACAGTGGTTATGGTTTTATATTCTACTGTTTACAACCTAAGCATACAAAGGCATTGTTGACAGCAAAACAATAACAATGTAGATAGGTTACAGGCTATAAAGATTTTAATTCTACTACATTTAGGTGTAAGTTAAACTACATTTAGTTTTAAAGTTTAAATTGTTAATGTCTACTTTAAACCTACTTATATTTAATAGTTTTATATTATGCTAACATTTAAGTTTGAATCTGTGTTTTATTTCTACTACCATTATTTGTAAGTTAATACTACATTTAGTTTTAAATTTTAGTTAATTTCTACTTAAAACCTACTTATATTATCCAGTTTTTATTATGATAACATATTAGCTTATATTATATTTAGAGAGGAGGCAGACATCATGATGGAAAAGAAGAAAGACACTTTTAAGCTCCAAAAGTGCCAAAATAGAGGAGCGCAGTTTAACGTCATGTCTCGGGACATTACAATTATTTTAGTGTTCACTATTTTAAACCTGCATTTATTTACTAGTTTTATATTATGCTAACATTTTAGTTTCAATCTGTGTTTTATTTCTACTACATTTTGTGTAAGTTAATACTATATTTAGTTTTAAATTTTAGTTAATTTCTACTTTAAACCTACTTATATTTACTAGTTTTTATTATGCTAACATATTATTTAAAATTTTTTTTTTTATTTTACTACAGTGGTTATGGTTTTATATTGTACTGTTTACAACCTAAGCATACAAAGGCATTGTTGACAGCAAAACAATGACAATGTAGATAGGTAACAGGCTATAAAGATTTTAATTCTACTACATTTAGGTGTAAGTTAAACTACATTTAGTTTTAAAGTTTAAATTGTTAATGTCTACTTTAAACCTACTTATATTTACTAGTTTTATATTATGCTAACATTTTAGTTTGAATCTGTGTTTTATTTCTACTACAATTATGTGTAAGTTAATACTACATTTAGTTTTAAATTTTAGTTAATTTCTTTTTTAAACCTACTTATATTTACTAGTTTTTATTATGCTAACATATTAGTTTAAATCTTTTTTTTAAATTTTACTACAGTGGTTATGGTTTTATATTCTACTGTTTACAACCTAAGCATACAAAGGCATTGTTGACAGCAAAACAATGACAATGTAGATAGGTAACAGGCTATAAAGATTTTAATTCTACTACATTTAGGTGTAAGTTAAACTACATTTAGTTTTAAAGTTTAAATTGTTAATGTCTACTTTAAACCTACTTATATTTACTAGTTTTATATTATGCTAACATTTTAGTTTGAATCTGTGTTTTATTTCTACTACAATTATGTGTAAGTTAATACTACATTTAGTTTTAAATTTTAGTTAATTTCTACTTAAAACCTACTTATATTATCTAGTTTTTATTATGCTAACATATTAGCTAATATTATATTTAGAGAGGAGGCAGACATCATGATGGAAAAGAAGAAAGGCACTTTTAAGCTCCAAAAGTGCCAAAAAAGAGGAGCGCAGTTTAACGTCATGTCTCGGGACATTACAATTATTTTAGTGTTCACTATATTAAACCTGCATTTATTTACTAGTTTTATATTATGCTAACATTTTAGTTTCAATCTGTGTTTTATTTCTACTACATTTTGTGTAAGTTAATACTATATTTAGTTTTAAATTTTAGTTAATTTCTACTTTAAACCTACTTATATTTACTAGTTTTTATTATGCTAACATATTATTTCAAATTTTTTTTTTTATTCTACTACAGTGGTTATGGTTTTATATTCTACTGTTTACAACCTAAGCATACAAAGGCATTGTTGACAGCAAAACAATGACAATGTAGATAGGTAACAGGCTATAAAGATTTTAATTCTACTACATTTAGGTGTAAGTTAAACTACATTTAGTTTTAAAGTTTAAATTGTTAATGTCTACTTTAAACCTACTTATATTTAATAGTTTTATATTATGCTAACATTTAAGTTTTAATCTGTGTTTTATTTCTACTACCATTATTTGTAAGTTAATACTACATTTAGTTTTAAATTTTAGTTAATTTCTACTTTAAACCTACTTATATTTACTAGTTTTTATTATGCTAACATATTAGTTTAAATCTTTTTTTAAAATTCTACTACAGTGGTTATGGTTTTATTCTCTACTGTTTACAACCTAAGCATACAAAGGCATTGTTGACAGCAAAACAATGACAATGTAGATAGGTAACAGGCTATAAAGATTTTAATTCTACTACATTTAGGTGTAAGTTAAACTACATTTAGTTTTAAAGTTTAAATTGTTAATGTCTACTTTAAACCTACTTATATTTAATAGTTTTATATTATGCTAACATTTAAGTTTGAATCTGTGTTTTATTTCTACTACCATTATTTGTAAGTTAATACTACATTTAGTTTTAAAGTTTAAATTGTTAATGTCTACTTTAAACCTACTTATACTTACTAGTTTTATATTATGCTAACATTTTAGTTTGAATCTGTGTTTTATTTCTACTACAATTATGTGTAAGTTAATACTACATTTAGTTTTAAATTTTAGTTAATTTCTACTTTAAACCTACTTATATTTACTAGTTTTTATTATGCTAACATATTAGTTTAAATCTTTTTTTTAAATTCTACTACAGTGGTTATGGTTTTATATTCTACTGTTTACAACCTAAGCATACAAAGGCATTGTTGACAGCAAAACAATAACAATGTAGATAGGTTACAGGCTATAAAGATTTTAATTCTACTACATTTAGGTGTAAGTTAAACTACATTTAGTTTTAAAGTTTAAATTGTTAATGTCTACTTTAAACCTACTTATATTTACTAGTTTTATATTATGCTAACATTTTAGTTTGAATCTGTGTTTTATTTCTACTACAATTATGTGTAAGTTAATACTACATTTAGTTTTAAATTTTAGTTAATTTCTACTTAAAACCTACTTATATTATCTAGTTTTTATTTTGCTAACATATTAGCTAATATTATATTTAGAGAGGAGGCAGACATCATGATGGAAAAGAAGAAAGGCACTTTTAAGCTCCAAAAGTGCCAAAAAAGAGGAGCGCAGTTTAACGTCATGTCTCGGGACATTACAATTATTTTAGTGTTCACTATATTAAACCTGCATTTATTTACTAGTTTTATATTATGCTAACATTTTAGTTTCAATCTGTGTTTTATTTCTACTACATTTTGTGTAAGTTAATACTATATTTAGTTTTAAATTTTAGTTAATTTCTACTTTAAACCTACTTATATTTACTAGTTTTTATTATGCTAACATATTATTTAAAATTTTTTTTTTTATTTTACTACAGTGGTTATGGTTTTATATTGTACTGTTTACAACCTAAGCATACAAAGGCATTGTTGACAGCAAAACAATGACAATGTAGATAGGTAACAGGCTATAAAGATTTTAATTCTACTACATTTAGGTGTAAGTTAAACTACATTTAGTTTTAAAGTTTAAATTGTTAATGTCTACTTTAAACCTACTTATATTTACTAGTTTTATATTATGCTAACATTTTAGTTTGAATCTGTGTTTTATTTCTACTACCATTATTTGTAAGTTAATACTACATTTAGTTTTAAATTTTAGTTAATTTCTACTTTAAACCTACTTATATTTACTAGTTTTTATTATGCTAACATATTAGTTTAAATCTTTTTTTAAAATTCTACTACAGTGGTTATGGTTTTATTCTCTACTCTTTACAACCTAAGCATACAAAGGCATTGTTGACAGCTAAACAATGACAATGTAGATAGGTAACAGGCTATAAAGATTTTAATTCTACTACATTTAGGTGTAAGTTAAACTACATTTAGTTTTAAAGTTTAAATTGTTAATGTCTACTTTAAACCTACTTATATTTAATAGTTTTATATTATGCTAACATTTAAGTTTGAATCTGTGTTTTATTTCTACTACCATTATTTGTAAGTTAATACTACATTTAGTTTTAAATTTTAGTTAATTTCTACTTAAAACCTACTTATATTATCCAGTTTTTATTATGCTAACATATTAGCTAATATTATATTTAGAGAGGAGGCAGACATCATGATGGAAAAGAAGAAAGACACTTTTAAGCTCCAAAAGTGCCAAAAAAGAGGAGCGCAGTTTAACGTCATGTCTCGGGACATTACAATTATTTTAGTGTTCACTATATTAAACCTGCATTTATTTACTAGTTTTATATTATGCTAACATTTTAGTTTCAATCTGTGTTTTATTTCTACTACATTTTGTGTAAGTTAATACTATATTTAGTTTTAAATTTTAGTTAATTTCTACTTTAAACCTACTTATATTTACTAGTTTTTATTATGCTAACATATTATTTAAAATTTTTTTTTTTATTTTACTACAGTGGTTATGGTTTTATATTGTACTGTTTACAACCTAAGCATACAAAGGCATTGTTGACAGCAAAACAATGACAATGTAGATAGGTAACAGGCTATAAAGATTTTAATTCTACTACATTTAGGTGTAAGTTAAACTACATTTAGTTTTAAAGTTTAAATTGTTAATGTCTACTTTAAACCTACTTATATTTACTAGTTTTATATTATGCTAACATTTTAGTTTGAATCTGTGTTTTATTTCTACTACAATTATGTGTAAGTTAATACTACATTTAGTTTTAAATTTTAGTTAATTTCTTTTTTAAACCTACTTATATTTACTAGTTTTTATTATGCTAACATATTAGTTTAAATCTTTTTTTAAAATTTTACTACAGTGGTTATGGTTTTATATTCTACTGTTTACAACCTAAGCATACAAAGGCATTGTTGACAGCAAAACAATGACAATGTAGATAGGTAACAGGCTATAAAGATTTTAATTCTACTACATTTAGGTGTAAGTTAAACTACATTTAGTTTTAAAGTTTAAATTGTTAATGTCTACTTTAAACCTACTTATATTTACTAGTTTTATATTATGCTAACATTTTAGTTTGAATCTGTGTTTTATTTCTACTACAATTATGTGTAAGTTAATACTACATTTAGTTTTAAATTTTAGTTAATTTCTACTGAAAACCTACTTATATTATCTAGTTTTTATTATGCTAACATATTAGCTAATATTATATTTAGAGAGGAGGCAGACATCATGATGGAAAAGAAGAAAGGCACTTTTAAGCTCCAAAAGTGCCAAAAAAGAGGAGCGCAGTTTAACGTCATGTCTCGGGACATTACAATTATTTTAGTGTTCACTATATTAAACCTGCATTTATTTACTAGTTTTATATTATGCTAACATTTTAGTTTCAATCTGTGTTTTATTTCTACTACATTTTGTGTAAGTTAATACTATATTTAGTTTTAAATTTTAGTTAATTTCTACTTTAAACCTACTTATATTTACTAGTTTTTATTATGCTAACATATTATTTAAAATTTTTTTTTTTATTCTACTACAGTGGTTATGGTTTTATATTCTACTGTTTACAACCTAAGCATACAAAGGCATTGTTGACAGCAAAACAATGACAATGTAGATAGGTAACAGGCTATAAAGATTTTAATTCTACTACATTTAGGTGTAAGTTAAACTACATTTAGTTTTAAAGTTTAAATTGTTAATGTCTACTTTAAACCTACTTATATTTAATAGTTTTATATTATGCTAACATTTAAGTTTTAATCTGTGTTTTATTTCTACTACCATTATTTGTAAGTTAATACTACATTTAGTTTTAAATTTTAGTTAATTTCTACTTTAAACCTACTTATATTTACTAGTTTTTATTATGCTAACATATTAGTTTAAATCTTTTTTTAAAATTCTACTACAGTGGTTATGGTTTTATTCTCTACTGTTTACAACCTAAGCATACAAAGGCATTGTTGACAGCAAAACAATGACAATGTAGATAGGTAACAGGCTATAAAGATTTTAATTCTACTACATTTAGGTGTAAGTTAAACTACATTTAGTTTTAAAGTTTAAATTGTTAATGTCTACTTTAAACCTACTTATATTTAATAGTTTTATATTATGCTAACATTTAAGTTTGAATCTGTGTTTTATTTCTACTACCATTATTTGTAAGTTAATACTACATTTAGTTTTAAAGTTTAAATTGTTAATGTCTACTTTAAACCTACTTATACTTACTAGTTTTATATTATGCTAACATTTTAGTTTGAATCTGTGTTTTATTTCTACTACAATTATGTGTAAGTTAATACTACATTTAGTTTTAAATTTTAGTTAATTTCTACTTTAAACCTACTTATATTTACTAGTTTTTATTATGCTAACATATTAGTTTAAATCTTTTTTTTAAATTCTACTACAGTGGTTATGGTTTTATATTCTACTGTTTACAACCTAAGCATACAAAGGCATTGTTGACAGCAAAACAATAACAATGTAGATAGGTTACAGGCTATAAAGATTTTAATTCTACTACATTTAGGTGTAAGTTAAACTACATTTAGTTTTAAAGTTTAAATTGTTAATGTCTACTTTAAACCTACTTATATTTAATAGTTTTATATTATGCTAACATTTAAGTTTGAATCTGTGTTTTATTTCTACTACCATTATTTGTAAGTTAATACTACATTTAGTTTTAAATTTTAGTTAATTTCTACTTAAAACCTACTTATATTATCCAGTTTTTATTATGCTAACATATTAGCTAATATTATATTTAGAGAGGAGGCAGACATCATGATGGAAAAGAAGAAAGACACTTTTAAGCTCCAAAAGTGCCAAAATAGAGGAGCGCAGTTTAACGTCATGTCTCGGGACATTACAATTATTTTAGTGTTCACTATATTAAACCTGCATTTATTTACTAGTTTTATATTATGCTAACATTTTAGTTTGAATCTGTGTTTTATTTCTACTACAATTATGTGTAAGTTAATACTACATTTAGTTTTAAATTTTAGTTAATTTCTTTTTTAAACCTACTTATATTTACTAGTTTTTATTATGCTAACATATTAGTTTAAATCTTTTTTTTAAATTTTACTACAGTGGTTATGGTTTTATATTCTACTGTTTACAACCTAAGCATACAAAGGCATTGTTGACAGCAAAACAATGACAATGTAGATAGGTAACAGGCTATAAAGATTTTAATTCTACTACATTTAGGTGTAAGTTAAACTACATTTAGTTTTAAAGTTTAATTTGTTAATGTCTACTTTAAACCTACTTATATTTAATAGTTTTATATTATGCTAACATTTAAGTTTGAATCTGTGTTTTATTTCTACTACCATTATTTGTAAGTTAATACTACATTTAGTTTTAAATTTTAGTTAATTTCTACTTTAAACCTACTTATATTTACTAGTTTTTATTATGCTAACATATTAGTTTAAATCTTTTTTTTAAATTCTACTACAGTGGTTATGGTTTTATATTCTACTGTTTACAACCTAAGCATACAAAGGCATTGTTGACAGCAAAACAATGACAATGTAGATAGGTAACAGGCTATAAAGATTTTAATTCTACTACATTTAGGTGTAAGTTAAACTACATTTAGTTTTAAAGTTTAAATTGTTAATGTCTACTTTAAACCTACTTATATTTAATAGTTTTATATTATGCTAACATTTAAGTTTGAATCTGTGTTTTATTTCTACTACCATTATTTGTAAGTTAATACTACATTTAGTTTTAAATTTTAGTTAATTTCTACTTAAAACCTACTTATATTATCCAGTTTTTATTATGCTAACATATTAGCTAATATTATATTTAGAGAGGAGGCAGACATCATGATGGAAAAGAAGAAAGACACTTTTAAGCTCCAAAAGTGCCAAAAAAGAGGAGCGCAGTTTAACGTCATGTCTCGGGACATTACAATTATTTTAGTGTTCACTATATTAAACCTGCATTTATTTACTAGTTTTATATTATGCTAACATTTTAGTTTCAATCTGTGTTTTATTTCTACTACATTTTGTGTAAGTTAATACTATATTTAGTTTTAAATTTTAGTTAATTTCTACTTTAAACCTACTTATATTTACTAGTTTTTATTATGCTAACATATTATTTAAAATTTTTTTTTTTATTTTACTACAGTGGTTATGGTTTTATATTCTACTGTTTACAACCTAAGCATACAAAGGCATTGTTGACAGCAAAACAATGACAATGTAGATAGGTAACAGGCTATAAAGATTTTAATTCTACTACATTTAGGTGTAAGTTAAACTACATTTAGTTTTAAAGTTTAAATTGTTAATGTCTACTTTAAACCTACTTATATTTACTAGTTTTATATTATGCTAACATTTTAGTTTGAATCTGTGTTTTATTTCTACTACAATTATGTGTAAGTTAATACTACATTTAGTTTTAAATTTTAGTTAATTTCTACTTAAAACCTACTTATATTATCTAGTTTTTATTATGCTAACATATTAGCTAATATTATATTTAGAGAGGAGGCAGACATCATGATGGAAAAGAAGAAAGGCACTTTTAAGCTCCAAAAGTGCCAAAAAAGAGGAGCGCAGTTTAACGTCATGTCTCAGGACATTACAAATATTTTAGTGTTCACTATATTAAACCTGCATTTATTTACTAGTTTTATATTATGCTAACATTTTAGTTTCAATCTGTGTTTTATTTCTACTACATTTTGTGTAAGTTAATACTATATTTAGTTTTAAATTTTAGTTAATTTCTACTTTAAACCTACTTATATTTACTAGTTTTTATTATACTAACACAGTGTTTCTCAAACTTTTTTGCCTGGCGGCACAGTAAACAAACTACAAAAATGTTGCGGCACACTACGAAGAGCAACAGTTTTTTTTATAATAAAAAGAAAAAAAAAGATTTTACCAGTTTTTAAGTATTACATTTAATGTGAAGGGTGTGCCTTTTTTTTTTTAGAGCAAATGCGATCTAATCGAGGCTCCAGAGTCGACAAACAAACTCGCATTTCATCGTCTATTGTAAGAAGTCTCTCTCTTTTCTTAGATTTGATTTCAGTCAGTGCTGAAAATCCAAACTCACAAAGCCACGAAGATGCAAATGGAAGAATTATTTTGATTGCTTTTAAACTGATTGCAGGATATAACTTGTTGATTGAAATCCAAAACACATCCAGGCTTTTCTCTGCAAAACATGACTTAAGAACTGCATCATTTTTTAAATCAATGAGCTGCTTTGCTTCTTCAGTTGTCAGATTTGTAGCTTCATTGTTTCCAAATGGAGAGCTGAACCATCCATACTCATGACTTCCAACTGTTGGGAAGTAATGCTGCAATGCTGACTGTGTGTCAAAGTGTCCAGAATTTCGGGGGTGATTTCTTTAGTTGAAGCACATTCATTGTAAGTAGGAAAGCAGTCGAAGACTCCTTTCGAGATCTTACTTTGCCACAAAGACAATTTTTCACCAAATGACTTCAGTTTGGAGAATGCAGTGATGATGGTTTCTGATGGTCCTTGAAGACTTAAATTCAATTAATTTAATTTGTCAAATAAATCAGAGAGAAATGTCACCTTAACCCACCAGATCTTGTCATGAATAGAAAATCCAAAGTCTTTTTTTTTCAGCCTCCAAGAATGAAATCAGCTCAGCCTTGAGTTGGACTACACGCTTTAACACTTTTCCCCTGGAAGCTAACGAACGTTGGTGTGATACAGGAGACATTTGTAGTCAGAATCCATTGCTTCACAGAGCTGAAAGAAAAGTTGGGATGCAAGCGGTCGAGATTTGAGGAAGTTTACAACTTCAATCACTTGATCCAGAGCAGACATCAAATCTTTTGGTAATGATTTGAAGGCAAGAGCTTCTCTGTGGATCATGCAGTGAACAACTGATACATTTGGATTTTCTTGACGCACAAGAGTGACAAATCCCTTTCTATTTCCTTGCATGGAAGGACAGCCATCGGTGCAAACGCAGACACAGTTTTTTTCCACTGTAACTTGAAGAGCAAAATGTTTTCGGTCACCACTTTGAAAATATCTTCGCCTTTGGTCGTAGTTGGTAAGTCTTTTCAAAATAAAATTCGTTGACATATTTTTCATCCTTTATGAACCGAATAAAAGCTAGCAGCTGGGCTTTGCCGCTAACGTCAGTGGACTTATCAACTTGAAGAAACCACAGCAGAGACACTTTTGGAGGCATCGGGTCCAAGGATGGTTTCAACAACTATTAGAAAGCGGCGCAATGACTGATTCAGCCTCTGTGTGTGCTTTCTTGCGTTTTTGTTTATAACTGAGAAACCTTATAACTTGCAATCAATCCCTTCTCTGGCAGCTTTAGGTACTTCGTAAGTTTCTGAGCTTGTTTATTTTGTTGAGCGTTGATGTTTTCAAAGTATTTCTTCGGTTGCGATTTTACCGCTGGATATTTTGTTTCCAAGTGTCTCTTCAATTTGCTTGGAAGAAGCGCCTCATTCGACAGAGTTGCATTGCAGATCAGACAGAATGGCAATGGAGTATCTTCAGGTCCCGAAGATATGAAACCATATCCGATGTCATCTTCTTTGTACCTTCGTTTGGTTCCTTGCTTTTCATTTAAAGCTTTCGCAGTTTCATTCTTGCTAACGTATTTCTCCATGGATAACAATGAATAAGGCTTAGTGATAACTTGTTATTATTAGCATACACCTAACCAATTTATATGAAACGCATCGCTTATTATTATCGTTACCCAATTCAAGAACTGCTGTGCTTCTGCTAAGGCGGCCAACTTTTAGTCATTATAATAATATATGAATAGTGGACAATTTCATAACTGGTCGTTACGAGTGGGGATGTCATCGCAACGTGAATTAAAAATTTAATAGTAGACAGACTTGTGTAACGCTGCACGTGTGGCGTTCTGAAAACTCCCGCGGCACACCTGCAAATCTTCGGCGGCACACTAGTGTGCCGCGGCACACAGTTTGAGAAACACTGTACTAACATATTATTTAAAATTTTTTTTTTTATTCTACTACAGTGGTTATGGTTTTATATTCTACTGTTTACAACCTAAGCATACAAAGGCATTGTTGACAGCAAAACAATGACAATGTAGATAGGTAACAGGCTATAAAGATTTTAATTCTACTACATTTAGGTGTAAGTTAAACTACATTTAGTTTTAAAGTTTAATTTGTTAATGTCTACTTTAAACCTACTTATATTTACTAGTTTTATATTATGCTAACATTTTAGTTTGAATCTATGTTTTATTTCTACTTGAATTATGTGTAAGTTAATACTACATTTAGTTTTAAATTTTAGTTAATTTCTACTTTAAACCTACTTATATTAACTGGTTTTTTTATGCTAACATATTAGCTATTATTACATTTAGAGAGGAGGCAGACATCATGATGGAAAAGAAGAAAGGCACTTTATAGCTCCAAAAGTGCCAAAAAAGAGGAGCGCAGTTTAACGTCATGTCTCGGGACATTACAAATATTTTAGTGTTCACTATATTAAACCTACATTTATTTACTAGTTTTATATTATGCTTACATTTTAGTTTCAATCTGTGTTTTATTTCTACTACATTTTGTGTAAGTTAATACTATATTTAGTTTTAAATTTTAGTTAATTTTTACTTTAAACCTACTTATATTTACTAGTTTTTATTATGCTAACATATTAGTTTAAATCTTTTTTTTTTATTTTACTACAGTGGTTATGGTTTTATATTCTACTGTTTACAACCTAAGCATACTAAGGCATTGTTGACAGCAAAACAATGACAATGTAGATAGGTAACAGGCTATAAAGATTTTAATTCTACTTCATTTAGGTGTAAGTTAAAATACATTTAGTTTTAAAGTTTAAATTGTTAATGTCTACTTTAAACCTACTTATATTTAATAGTTTTATATTATGCTAACATTTAAGTTTGAATCTGTGTTTTATTTCTACTACAATTATGTGTAAGTTAATACTACATTTAGTTTTAAATTTTAGTTAATTTCAATTTTAAACCTACTTATATTTACTAGTTTTTATTATGCTAATATATTAGTTTAAATCTTTTTTTTAAATTCTACTACAGTGGTTATGGTTTTATATTCTACTGTTTACAACCTAAGCATACAAAGGCATTGTTGACAGCAAAACAATGACAATGTAGATAGGTAACAGGCTATAAAGATTTTAATTCTACTACATTTAGGTGTAAGTTAAACTACATTTAGTTTTAAAGTTTAAATTGTTAATGTCTACTTTAAACCTACTTATATTTAATAGTTTTATATTATGCTAACATTTAAGTTTGAATCTGTGTTTTATTTCTACTACCATTATTTGTAAGTTAATACTACATTTAGTTTTAAAGTTTAAATTGTTAATGTCTACTTTAAACCTACTTATACTTACTAGTTTTATATTATGCTAACATTTTAGTTTGAATCTGTGTTTTATTTCTACTACAATTATGTGTAAGTTAATACTACATTTAGTTTTAAATTTTAGTTAATTTCTACTTTAAACCTACTTATATTTACTAGTTTTTATTATGCTAACATATTAGTTTAAATCTTTTTTTTAAATTCTACTACAGTGGTTATGGTTTTATATTCTACTGTTTACAACCTAAGCATACAAAGGCATTGTTGACAGCAAAACAATAACAATGTAGATAGGTTACAGGCTATAAAGATTTTAATTCTACTACATTTAGGTGTAAGTTAAACTACATTTAGTTTTAAAGTTTAAATTGTTAATGTCTACTTTAAACCTACTTATATTTACTAGTTTTATATTATGCTAACATTTTAGTTTGAATCTGTGTTTTATTTCTACTACAATTATGTGTAAGTTAATACTACATTTAGTTTTAAATTTTAGTTAATTTCTACTTAAAACCTACTTATATTATCTAGTTTTTATTTTGCTAACATATTAGCTAATATTATATTTAGAGAGGAGGCAGACATCATGATGGAAAAGAAGAAAGGCACTTTTAAGCTCCAAAAGTGCCAAAAAAGAGGAGCGCAGTTTAACGTCATGTCTCGGGACATTACAATTATTTTAGTGTTCACTATATTAAACCTGCATTTATTTACTAGTTTTATATTATGCTAACATTTTAGTTTCAATCTGTGTTTTATTTCTACTACATTTTGTGTAAGTTAATACTATATTTAGTTTTAAATTTTAGTTAATTTCTACTTTAAACCTACTTATATTTACTAGTTTTTATTATGCTAACATATTATTTAAAATTTTTTTTTTTATTTTACTACAGTGGTTATGGTTTTATATTGTACTGTTTACAACCTAAGCATACAAAGGCATTGTTGACAGCAAAACAATGACAATGTAGATAGGTAACAGGCTATAAAGATTTTAATTCTACTACATTTAGGTGTAAGTTAAACTACATTTAGTTTTAAAGTTTAAATTGTTAATGTCTACTTTAAACCTACTTATATTTACTAGTTTTATATTATGCTAACATTTTAGTTTGAATCTGTGTTTTATTTCTACTACCATTATTTGTAAGTTAATACTACATTTAGTTTTAAATTTTAGTTAATTTCTACTTTAAACCTACTTATATTTACTAGTTTTTATTATGCTAACATATTAGTTTAAATCTTTTTTTAAAATTCTACTACAGTGGTTATGGTTTTATTCTCTACTCTTTACAACCTAAGCATACAAAGGCATTGTTGACAGCTAAACAATGACAATGTAGATAGGTAACAGGCTATAAAGATTTTAATTCTACTACATTTAGGTGTAAGTTAAACTACATTTAGTTTTAAAGTTTAAATTGTTAATGTCTACTTTAAACCTACTTATATTTAATAGTTTTATATTATGCTAACATTTAAGTTTGAATCTGTGTTTTATTTCTACTACCATTATTTGTAAGTTAATACTACATTTAGTTTTAAATTTTAGTTAATTTCTACTTAAAACCTACTTATATTATCCAGTTTTTATTATGCTAACATATTAGCTAATATTATATTTAGAGAGGAGGCAGACATCATGATGGAAAAGAAGAAAGACACTTTTAAGCTCCAAAAGTGCCAAAAAAGAGGAGCGCAGTTTAACGTCATGTCTCGGGACATTACAATTATTTTAGTGTTCACTATATTAAACCTGCATTTATTTACTAGTTTTATATTATGCTAACATTTTAGTTTCAATCTGTGTTTTATTTCTACTACATTTTGTGTAAGTTAATACTATATTTAGTTTTAAATTTTAGTTAATTTCTACTTTAAACCTACTTATATTTACTAGTTTTTATTATGCTAATATATTAGTTTAAATCTTTTTTTTAAATTCTACTACAGTGGTTATGGTTTTATATTCTACTGTTTACAACCTAAGCATACAAAGGCATTGTTGACAGCAAAACAATGACAATGTAGATAGGTAACAGGCTATAAAGATTTTAATTCTACTACATTTAGGTGTAAGTTAAACTACATTTAGTTTTAAAGTTTAAATTGTTAATGTCTACTTTAAACCTACTTATATTTAATAGTTTTATATTATGCTAACATTTAA
Organism: Biomphalaria glabrata; assembly: GCF_947242115.1. Lineage (NCBI taxonomy): Eukaryota > Metazoa > Mollusca > Gastropoda > Planorbidae > Biomphalaria > Biomphalaria glabrata. The sequence goes on along the minus strand of NC_074725.1, from coordinate 23,403,771 downwards.
GTTTGAATCTGTGTTTTATTTCTACTACCATTATTTGTAAGTTAATACTACATTTAGTTTTAAATTTTAGTTAATTTCTACTTAAAACCTACTTATATTATCCAGTTTTTATTATGCTAACATATTAGCTAATATTATATTTAGAGAGGAGGCAGACATCATGATGGAAAAGAAGAAAGACACTTTTAAGCTCCAAAAGTGCCAAAAAAGAGGAGCGCAGTTTAACGTCATGTCTCGGGACATTACAATTATTTTAGTGTTCACTATATTAAACCTGCATTTATTTACTAGTTTTATATTATGCTAACATTTTAGTTTCAATCTGTGTTTTTTTTTCTACTACATTTTGTGTAAGTTAATACTATATTTAGTTTTAAATTTTAGTTAATTTCTACTTTAAACCTACTTATATTTACTAGTTTTTATTATGCTAACATATTATTTAAAAATTTTTTTTTATTTTACTACAGTGGTTATGGTTTTATATTCTACTGTTTACAACCTAAGCATACAAAGGCATTGTTGACAGCAAAACAATGACAATGTAGATAGGTAACAGGCTATAAAGATTTTAATTCTACTACATTTAGGTGTAAGTTAAACTACATTTAGTTTTAAAGTTTAAATTGTTAATGTCTACTTTAAACCTACTTATATTTAATAGTTTTATATTATGCTAACATTTAAGTTTGAATCTGTGTTTTATTTCTACTACCATTATTTGTAAGTTAATACTACATTTAGTTTTAAATTTTAGTTAATTTCTACTTAAAACCTACTTATATTATCCAGTTTTTATTATGCTAACATATTAGCTAATATTATATTTAGAGAGGAGGCAGACATCATGATGGAAAAGAAGAAAGACACTTTTAAGCTCCAAAAGTGCCAAAAAAGAGGAGCGCAGTTTAACGTCATGTCTCGAGACATTACAATTATTTTAGTGTTCACTATATTAAACCTGCATTTATTTACTAGTTTTATATTATGCTAACATTTTAGTTTCAATCTGTGTTTTATTTCTACTACATTTTGTGTAAGTTAATACTATATTTAGTTTTAAATTTTAGTTAATTTCTACTTTAAACCTACTTATATTTACTAGTTTTTATTATGCTAACATATTATTTAAAATTTTTTTTTTATTTTACTACAGTGGTTATGGTTTTATATTCTACTGTTTACAACCTAAGCATACAAAGGCATTGTTGACAGCAAAACAATGACAATGTAGATAGGTAACAGGCTATAAAGATTTTAATTCTACTACATTTAGGTGTAAGTTAAACTACATTTAGTTTTAAAGTTTAAATTGTTAATGTCTACTTTAAACCTACTTATATTTAATAGTTTTATATTATGCTAACATTTAAGTTTGAATCTGTGTTTTATTTCTACTACCATTATTTGTAAGTCAATACTACATTTAGTTTTAAATTTTAGTTAATTTCTACTTAAAACCTACTTATATTATCCAGTTTTTATTATGCTAACATATTAGCTAATATTATATTTAGAGAGGAGGCAGACATCATGATGGAAAAGAAGAAAGACACTTTTAAGCTCCAAAAGTGCCAAAAAAGAGGAGCGCAGTTTAACGTCATGTCTCGGGACATTACAATTATTTTAGTGTTCACTATATTAAACCTGCATTTATTTACTAGTTTTATATTATGCTAACATTTTAGTTTCATTCTGTGTTTTATTTCTACTACATTTTGTGTAAGTTAATACTATATTTAGTTTTAAATTTTAGTTAATTTCTACTTTAAACCTACTTATATTTACTAGTTTTTATTATGCTAACATATTATTTAAAATTTTTTTTTTTATTTTACTACAGTGGTTATGGTTTTATATTCTACTGTTTACAACCTAAGCATACAAAGGCATTGCTGACAGCAAAACAATGACAATGTAGATAGGTAACAGGCTATAAAGATTTTAATTCTACTACATTTAGGTGTAAGTTAAACTACATTTAGTTTTAAAGTTTAAATTGTTAATGTCTACTTTAAACCTACTTATATTAACTAGTTTTATATTATGCTAACATTTTAGTTTGAATCTGTGTTTTATTTCTACTACAATTATGTGTAAGTTAATACTACATTTAGTTTTAAATTTTAGTTAATTTCTACTTTAAACCTACTTATATTTACTAGTTTTTATTATGCTAACATATTAGCTATTATTACATTTAGAGAGGAGGCAGACATCATGATGGAAAAGAAGAAAGGCACTTTAAAGCTCCAGAAGTGCCAAAAAAGAGGAGCACAGTTTAACGTCATGTCTCGGGACATTACAAATATTTTAGTGTTCACTATATTAAACCTGCATTTATTTACTAGTTTTATATTATGCTAACATTTTAGTTTCAATCTGTGTTTTATTTCTACTACATTTTGTGTAAGTTAATACTATATTTAGTTTTAAATTTTAGTTAATTTCTACTTTAAACCTACTTATATTTACTAGTTTTTATTATGCTAACATATTAGCTTAAATCTTTTTTTTAATTCTACTACAGTGGTTATGGTTTTATATTCTACTGTTTACAACCTAAGCATACAAAGGCATTGTTGACAGCAAAACAATGACAATGTAGATAGGTTACAGGCTATAAAGATTTTAATTCTACTACATTTAGGTGTAAGTTAAACTACATTTAGTTTTAAAGTTTAAATTGTTAATGTCTACTTTAAACCTACTTATATTAACTAGTTTTTATTATGCTAACATATTAGCTAATATAACATTTAGAGAGGAGGCAGACATCATGATGGAAAGAAGAAAGGCACTTTTAAGCTCCAAAAGTGCCAAAAAAGAGGAGCGCAGTTTAACGTCATGTCTCGGGACATTACAATTATTTTAGTGTTCACTATATTAAACCTGCATTTATTTACTAGTTTTATATTATGCTAACATTTTAGTTTCAATCTGTGTTTTATTTCTACTACATTTTGTGTAAGTTAATACTATATTTAATTTTAAATTTTAGTTAATTTCTACTTTAAACCTACTTATATTTACTAGTTTTTATTATGCTAACATATTATTTAAATTTTTTTTTTTTATTCTACTACAGTGGTTATGGTTTTATATTCTACTGTTTACAACCTAAGCATACAAAGGCATTGTTGACAGCAAAACAATGACAATGTAGATAGGTTACAGGCTATAAAGATTTTAATTCTACTATATTTAGGTGTAAGTTAAACTACATTTAGTTTTAAAGTTTAAATTGTTAATGTCTACTTTAAACCTACTTATATTTACTAGTTTTATATTATGCTAACATTTTAGTTTGAATTTGTGTTTTATTTCTACTACAATTATGTGTAAGTTAATACTACATTTAGTTTTAAATTTTAGTTAATTTCTACTTTAAACCTACTTATATTAACTAGTTTTTTTTATGCTAACATATTAGCTATTATTACATTTAGAGAGGAGGCAGACATCATGATGGAAAAGAAGAAAGGCACTTTAAAGCTCCAGAAGTGCCAAAAAAGAGGAGCGCAGTTTAACGTCATGTCTCGGGACATTACAAATATTTTAGTGTTCACTATATTAAACCTGCATTTATTTACTAGTTTTATATTATGCTAACATTTTAGTTTCAATCTGTGTTTTATTTCTACTACATTTTGTGTAAGTTAATACTATATTTAGTTTTAAATTTTAGTTAATTTCTACTTTAAACCTACTTATATTTACTAGTTTTTATTATGCTAACATATTAGTTTAAATCTTTTTTTTAATTCTACTACAGTGGTTATGGTTTTATATTCTACTGTTTACAACCTAAGCATACAAAGGCATTGTTGACAGCAAAACAATGACAATGTAGATAGGTTACAGGCTATAAAGATTTTAATTCTACTACATTTAGGTGTAAGTTAAACTACATTTAGTTTTAAAGTTTAAATTGTTAATGTCTACTTTAAACCTACTTATATTTACTAGTTTTATATTATGCTAACATTTTAGTTTGAATCTGTGTTTTATTTCTACTACAATTATGTGTAAGTTAATACTACATTTAGTTTTAAATTTTAGTTAATTTCTACTTAAAACCTACTTATATTAACTAGTTTTTTTTATGCTAACATATTAGCTAATATTACATTTAGAGAGGAGGCAGACATCATGATGGAAAAGAAGAAAGGCACTTTTAAGCTCCAAAAGTGCCAAAAAAGAGGAGCGCAGTTTAACGTCATGTCTCGGGACATTACAATTATTTTAGTGTTCACTATATTAAACCTGCATTTATTTACTAGTTTTATATTATGCTAACATTTTAGTTTCAATCTGTGTTTTATTTCTACTACATTTTGTGTAAGTTAATACTATATTTAGTTTTAAATTTTAGTTAATTTCTACTTTAAACCTACTTATATTTACTAGTTTTTATTATGCTAACATATTATTTAAAATTTTTTTTTTTTATTCTACTACAGTGGTTATGGTTTTATATTCTACTGTTTACAACCTAAGCATACAAAGGCATTGTTGACAGCAAAACAATGACAATGTAGATAGGTTACAGGCTATAAAGATTTTAATTCTACTACATTTAGGTGTAAGTTAAACTACATTTAGTTTTAAAGTTTAAATTGTTAATGTCTACTTTAAACCTACTTATATTTACTAGTTTTATATTATGCTAACATTTTAGTTTGAATCTGTGTTTTATTTCTACTACAATTATGTGTAAGTTAATACTACATTTAGTTTTAAATTTTAGTTAATTTCTACTTTAAACCTACTTATATTTACTAGTTTTTATTATGCTAACATATTAGCTAATATTAGAGAGGAGGCAGATATCATGATGGAAAAGAAGAAAGGCACTTTTAAGCTCCAAAAGTGCCAAAAAAGAGGAGCGCAGTTTAACGTCATGTCTCGGGACATTACAATTAATTTAGTGTTCACTATATTAAACCTGCATTTATTTACTAGTTTTATATTATGCTAACATTTTAGTTTCAATCTATTTTATTTCTACTACATTTTGTGTAAGTTAATACTATATTTAGTTTTAAATTTTAGTTAATTTCTACTTTAAACCTACTTATATTTACTAGTTTTTATTATGCTAACATATTAGTTTAAATCTTTTTTTTAATTCTACTACATTGGTTATGATTTTATATTTATTTTTAATTAGAATATCTTTTAAATTAGTGCTAGCAATTAATAATTAATTAATATTATTGAATTATTAATATGCAACTTAATTTTCCACTCCACCAGACGTCTTGAGCAATCACAACACAAGCCCTTGAGCTAAAACAAAAAAGAATACAAACTGTTATAATATATTTTTTATTAAAGTATAAAACTTATGAAAACAAATAACGCAAGCAATATATTTTATAATTTTATAAACAAGCTGAAGAAATAATAATTTAATACATTATAATTAATGACATTTTTAGATTTACATATTTTAATATTTATCAAATAGTTTAATATAATTAATTTATATAACTGTAATTAAACTATTAATGTTCATCATAATTTATATCATAACTATGTGTTACAGTTAGCTTATAATATACTATTTAATTGTTTAAAATAAACTTTTTATAATACTGTGACTTTTTTTTACATTTGATATAATGATTATATATTAGATATTAGATACTAAGCCTGGCAAAACTGCTCTTACTATTAGGTGAAGGGGTGAAGGTGAATACCTGGTGCTACAAAACCAGGAGCTTCAGGCAGATGGAGCTCATAGGCCTAGTAAGGCAATTCATCTTGGAGAGGGGTACACTGAGTTCAAACCCCCACTGCTTTGATGTACTTAGGCTTCAGGAGACAATGTTGAGGAAAAATCAGGAGTAAAGCCCCTTAGGCAATGGGAGTATCAACTAAGATATTCCCTCCAGCAGCTTCTGCAACTAAGCATGTGCCAAATTTAATGAGAAGCGTTAGTTTAAATTACATAAGCAAGGTTGAGAGAGGGACTATGAGCCCTTTAACTAAGGTCCAGGAATGCGACCTGGAAAGGAAACTCTGGTGCTGCCGCAAAGTAGCTAAAACAACAGTTATGGGTTATAAGTCCAACTTGATTGGCATAATGTATGGATGCCACAGGTTGTTTCTGACAGTTGAGAAGTCTTCATGCCTGTGTTATGAGCACTCTTCTTTATAGCAGTGAGAGCTGGTCAACATGCATGTACCAAAGCAAAGATTGAATAGTTTCCACTTCCACTGCCTAGGATACATAATCATGTCTTCAATCAGGAAGTTTTGAAATTGGCCAATATGCACAGCATCTATGTCACCCACACTCTAGATGGCAGAATCCTGAAAGAGTTCTTATATGCTGAGATTGTGGAGGCAGTCAGACCAAAGGGCTGCCCAAGACTAACCTAGAGAAATGTCTACAAGTGAGACATGAGAACCACAGGCATCAATGAAAGTATGTCGAAGAAAATATTCCAAGACCAGATTGCAAGGAGACTGACTGTGCATCTGTCAGAAAATTTCTAAATGTTTATGTGTAGCTGTATGTTATAAATTATTTCCATGCTATATGTTAAATAAAATGTATAATGATGTTTTTTTTTAATTTTTACTACATTTAGGTGTAAGTTAATACTACATTTAGTTTTAAAGTTTAAATAGTTAAATAGTTTGTACTATTTTTATGATTAGCAATTAACTAAGATTTTAGGTCATTCTTGGCATTCACTCCTCAGCACTAAAGGATACTGAACATCTGTCATAGATAGCAAATGTGATTTATCAGTGCGCTGTTCACACAGACAAAACTTGTCATATCTCAGAATACAAGTTGTTTATGTTAAACTTTTTGAAAACATTTTAGATTATCTTTTGGTTCATACCATACCAATAATAGAGTTGAAAAAAAAACTAATAAGAGGATGAAGAAGGAAGATAGGTGAGAGAGTTACAAACAAGACAGCAGTTATTTGAATATATATAGATCAGTGATTGATAGGAATTTGTGTACAGCTTGGTTTAATACTATATTAAATTTTTATTAACAATTTTTTTGACCAAAGTTAATCATTAAAAAAGGGAATTTAAATCTACTACTATTTCAGGACATATATTTTGATTTTATGGGGTTTCGGCACATCAGCACAATTTGCCCACTGGTGCAGGACAATATGTTAAAAAGTGTTTAAACTTACTCATTTTTGTTTGGATCAGACTATGTGTGTAAGCCTAAGTAAGATTTTTTTTACCAACCGAGCTGCTGATTATGTAGTCCTAAGAAAGATTTTTTATTACCAATCTAGCTGCTGATTATGTAGGCCTAAGTAAGATTTTTTTTACCAATCTAGCTGCTAGGGACTAGTTAAATCTTGACTATAAATTTAAGCTTATATTTCAGATACTGCTCAAGAATGTGCAAAATTTCATGTTTATTAATGTTTGTTTAATACAAAAGTAATTTTTTTTAAGATAACATTTAACATTTAGTACAAATTAAGTTTTAAAAAGCAACATTTTTCTTAACAATAATTAAATTATGTTAATTAAAATTTTCAAAGTGATCGTCATTAAACTACTATGTTTTACCTAAGTTTGATAAAAACCATTTTAGAAAATGAACATATAAGATATGTTTCAGATATGTACCTAATATGTACCTAATAATTAGATTAAATTTCATCAGGTACTTCTACAACAGACAAACAAAAGTTCATTCCCAAATTATTTAACAAGTTAAATGTACAACTATTTAGCTTAAAGGCAATTTTATTATTAGTTAGTTACTGCTTTTATAATGAAATAGTTTCTCCATGAGAGAACTAATCTGGTACTTGTACATCAGATAAGCTTTAATTCAAGCCTAAATAATATAATGTCCTAATGTATAACTGTATACTTAACATGCCTATATAATATTGTCTTTTTAAACTTATGTTGGAGTTTTTCAGTAATAAATTCTAAATGGAATTACACATTTCTGTCCATTAAAACACTAAATAAATGTGATACTTGTACTTAAGATATATAAGTACTATCACTTAAAACTAACAAATTAATATAATAGTTATAATCTTCATTTTCAAATGTCTAATTCACTGCTGTATTAACAGAAGAGATCTGTGGTACTACTTAATAATATTGTTATAAACCTGGTGGTGGCACAGATGGGGGTAGTGGTGTGTGTGTAGTCAGCTGACGCAAATCGCCCCAGGCCAGCGCTAGACGAGTGGTCAACCGTGACGAGTTACGACTGTCGGGAAGGATTGACGTCGTGAACAGAGTTCAGGAGCGTCATGAGGGATGTAGTCAGCTGACACCCAGAATGGTCGAGTGACGTTCTGTCCGGTTCTAGAAGGCCAGTAGGGACCCTATATAAAGAGCGAAGGTATCAGAGACGAACCAGTTACAACTTCCCGATCTACAGTTCGTTACTACGGCTCAGTACAAGTCCAAGACGAGACAGAGAGACCAGTGCAAGAGTTGATACGACGGCACGGCTATTAACAGGAGAGATATTTGTACAGTCTTGTGTTACGTGCTGCCAATTGTACAATATTGGCTGTTATTTTATTGACATTAAACTATTACGTTATTTGGAGCCCTGAGTTGTCAAGTTCTTACAGTTGGTGGTGTAAGGTGCAGTTTGCAGAGAGCCGGATAGTGAGATTCGTAACAATATGTAAAATACAAACTGACCATTAAAATGCCAACTAAATTTGGTACTTGTACATCTGATAAACATCAGTACATTCCAAACAATTAACAAGTTAATGTAAACCTAGTTATTAATGTAGTTTCCAATGTAAGCTATTTACTGCCTAAATAAATGGAAGATATTTGTGGTATTGTTAATTTATTTATATGAATATTGTACACTTAAATGCCAAATGATGACAAAGAAGTTAATGTACACTATTGATTTACCTTAAGCATTTATCTCAAATATTTGCTAACTAATGTAATGGGAGAGATAAGCAGAATGGATAACTCAAAACAAACGGTACACTAAGGTCCTAACTAAATTTAATACTTTCACATCTGATACTGATGAGTGATAAACATCATTACAAAAAACAAATGGGACAAAGAGGCCAGATTAGACACAATGGTGCCCTTTCTGATCACTTCTCAATAGAAAATGGCGTGAAGCAGGGCTGTATACTTGCCCCTACTCTATTTGCTATCTTCTTTGGCGTAATGCTGAGTCAAATGAGGCAGCGATTGTACAAAGGCATCTACATCCGGTTTCGTTCTGACGGCAATGTGTTCAATCTCCGGCGTCTACTATCCCATACAATAACAAAGGAGATGGTCATAACGGAGCTTCTCTATGCCGATGATTGCACCCTGCTAGCTCACAATGAACATGACCTCCAGAATGCGATAAACGAATTTTCATATGCTGCCGCCTCTTTCGGTCTATCTATAAACCTCGGGAAAACAGAAGTCATGTTCCAGAAGTCACCCAATGAAACATAATCAGCCCCAAGGATCACAGTAAACAGACAGCCCCTTAATGTGGTAGACCACTTCACATATCTAGGTAGTATAGTGTCAAATAACGCCTCACTTTCAAGGGAAGTTGATAACCGTCTGGCCAGGGCTAGTAGCGCTTTTGGACACCTTCAAGCGATAGTCTGGAAGAACAAATCGCTCTGCCTGCCTACAAAAATCAATGTCTACCAGGTGGTGGTTCTCTCAACTCTTCTATATGGCTCTGAGACATGGACACTATATAAAAGCAACTAAGACTTCTTGAGCGCTTTCACCAAAGATGCTTGCGCTCCATCATATCATGGACATACAGTGGCAGCGATGTCCTTGCGAACTCCAGTATTGACAGTATAGAGGGTCTTATGGTCCGACAACTACGCTGGGCACGGCACGTATCCCGTATGGGAGACGAAGGTATGCCAAAAGCAGTATTTTTTTGGTGAGCTAAAAGGTGGTCGATGTAACAGAGACGCCCCACGGAAAAGCTTCGAAGACCAGCTTAGGAGTCACTTTTCCTTGGCTGACATAGAAGAGAGCACCTGGCTGCATGCAGCCTCGGAACGAGACAGCTGGAGGTCACTCATGAAGGCTGCGGGATACACATTTGAGACCAAAAGAAAATCTGCTGCCGAGGACAAATGCAGACGATGCTTGCCCTGGATGTGGCAAAATATGCAGGTCACAGCTGAGGCTGCGCATCCATGGGAAATACTGTATTCCTCATTAATCTTCGGACTCGAAGACAAGCCTTATTATTATTATTATTAACATTAAGCTTTTTAGGTTTTGAAGCATTATCCAAAGTGTATAATGGTATTGCTAATTAATTGGCCCACTAAAATGCCAACTAAACAACGTACCTGTACATCTGATAAACATCAGTGATCAATAAATAAATGTAAAATTAAACTACTAAATTAATGTACAACTGGTTTACCATCATGTGCTCCTACTATTAGTTTTTCAGTGTGTATAAGAATGGAGGAATTTCACCCTAATACTAAATCTAAATTGGTACTTAATCATCAATTAATAATATTAATCACAAAACATTTTCGCCTAATATTAATTATGTAATGTGTATAAAAATGTGGTAAATTGAGCAGAATGAAACTGAGAAACACAAATCGGTTTACTAGTTGCTAACTTAATCTGATTAACAATCCTTCTTTCTAAGAGACCAAGCTGTCTGAAGTTTTTCACCACCATGGTGATTTTATTTACTTATTTCCATGATCAATGACTAATGAGGATGTAATGTGGTCAGCACAAATCACCTTTACTTTCACTAATGAATGTCAAGTAAAAATAAGAAGACCTTTTAGCCATAATCTCATAATCTATATGTCAACTTGAAAACACACTCTGCTTAAGAAAATCTTATCTTATATAATACAGACGTTACTTCAAAAAAGAAGATGTTTACATCCTATGCGTCATGCATCTAGTCATGAATGTTAACCAATGACTTAAATTCTGCCAAGTCACTGGTTTTCCTGGCTGGCTCATGCAACCCATTTCATGCTTTAATAGCACTATAGAAGAAGGAGTATTTGTACAAATTTTTCTTAGCATATGAAATGAGGAATGTGCCTTTATCTTTGTATCTTTCTGAGTATTTTATAAAATTTTGTTTTTGTATTTGAAGATAATTAAAGCTAGCATAAAATATAATTTATTTTATAGTTTATAATATTTATTATGCTTTCATAAATTCTATAGAAAGTTTAATACTTTATTACTTTATTTAGTTTTTAGTATTTTATCCTTTTGTTGATACCAACATTTAATACTTTAAGAAGAACTGTATTAAAATTATCTTTTCTACTTGAATATATGCTATCAATTCAAGATAACCTGTCTCTAGAAGAGGAAATTAAAAACGCATAGGGAAGGCCGTGCTAGACTATGAACAAGAGTTTAGGAAAACCAAAAGCTTACTACAGCGACCAATATGGAGTTCTACAAGGCATGCTTCCTTAGTATGCTACTGTACAGCTGTCAGTTGTGGACTACCTATGCAAAGCAAGAGAGAAAACTAAACTCATTTCACTTGAACTGCCTTCGAAGGATCTTAAAAATCACATGGCATGAGAGTGTGTGCAATACTGAGATCCTGGCATGAACGGGGCCTTCCAAGCATCTTTACAATCCTCAGACAATGCCGTCTGTTTGCTGAATGGAGGACAATTGCATCCTGAAAATCTTTCTCTATGGGCAACTTGAGTCTGGCTTAAGAAAAACTAGCCGCCCACACCTCTGTTAGGAGGATGTAATAAAACAAGACTTAAAACATTGATATAGACCATTGGGAAGACATAGACCCAGACGGCACTAGTTTGAGAGACAGTGACCAAGAAAGCTTTGGACATTGAAAAAACATGGGCCTCAGCTCTAGAAGAAAAGTGTGCAATAAAAAACATGTCCAGCTCCTCTACCACCAAAGTGAAAACCACCTTAACCTGTGTTAGATGTGGACATATCTCTCCAAAATAGGGCTCACAGTCACAAGAAAAAGTGTTTAAGATGAACCATAGTCGATCTACGACTGAAAGAGGCAAAGATCATTCTTTTAGACTATGGTAATGTAAGAAATATGCAGTACCGGTACTTAGCATGTAAAAAAAAACAAAATCTAAGAAATTATTCTGATACTATTCATTATATCCATACTACTACATAATGTAAATGTGTATTATTTAAAATAATTGTATGATAAATAATTTCAAGGTATATTAGAAAAAAAGGAATGTAAAAAAATCTAAGAACAATTTTAAAGTGTAGGAATAAAAGTAAAAACCTGAAATATCCTCTTGCCAATACCGTTTCAATTGAAAGCACTCCAGACATCAGAAATCGTCATTGCATACTATCATTGACATAAAAGTATAAAAAATGACCTAAACCACAATTCAGAACCAATTTTTTTTTATTTTAAAGATATAAACTAATGTATTTAAAGCATTTTATATTAGGGAGTTTCACAAATATTGATTTTTACAGTTGTTAAATCTAAGTTCACTATTGGCAAGGTGCATGGATACTAAAGTGAAAAGAAAAGATTTGCATGAGGAGGGACGAGGCCAAGTACTTGAGACCAATCATTAGATTCATTCACAGGTTTAACACAATGCTTAATATTATTTTTAATGGGTTTTAGCACTTTATTGTTCACAGTTTATTGCATGTAAGCACTAAATAGATTTTATCTTATTGCTATGTTTGAAATTTTAAAAATATGTATATGATTTTGTTTTTTGTTTGAATACTAAACACTAAGTTTAAGATTTTCTCCTTCTAAATTACATATGCTGCCATAAAAAAAGAAGCTCTTTAATATGTCCTACACATGTCCAAGTGTCAATCTACTGGTGCATGTTAATTATAAGACTAAACTCTGCTTAATCGTTAGTTTTCCTGGCTGATTTATACATTGTCTTTGAATAATTTATTTGGTTGTTTTTGTATTGATAAGTTATGATTCAGTGTTTCATTCATTTTTACTACTTTACTTTTTATTTTCTGTCCTGAAGACTATCTCAAAGTTAAATGATTTAAAGAATAGTGCTACTATAGTCATATGTCAATATTTATTCATACTCCCAATTTCTTCATTTTTGACTGAAGACTATCCCCTAGTTAAATGATTTAAAGAATGGTACTACTATAGTCAAATGTGAATATTCATTCATATTCCTACTTTATGTTTTGATATTTTTTAATTGATTAATATTTTCTAAAGCCATGTTGGTATGAAATATAGACATAATGTTTATCCAAGCTGTTTTTGGTGTTGCTACATATTATGTGTTCTAATATTTTACATGTCAAGCTGGTGAGTGATATCTTATATAATACAAACATTACTTCAAAAAATAAGACGATTACATCCTACGGGTTATGCATTTAGTCATATTGTTACTTTATTACTGTTTAATATTTTGTTTAAGCAAATGTTACTGCAATGTTTTAAGTTTTGTTTAATATTAAAAGAATTTATTTAAATTAAAGAATTTAATTTCTTTCTATCTTTCAATATATCTAAGATAATATTTAAGTAAGGTAGTTAAAAAATATTTACAGGCAAATTAAGGACATTTTAAAACAATATTTAACTCTACCAGACCATGAGACCACCTTAAGGAATTTTTTTAGATACCTATATCTGTAAATTCTGTAAAGAGGGATTTTTCACCTCAAGAATTTTTGTCAGAATCTAAAAAAAACTAACAACTTGTGCCTAAACTATTTTAATAAGCTGTTGCAAATGGCTACATCCATGTTGTAAAATTGAATGTGATTTTATGTGGAAAATATATGAAAAATTCACAATGAAAGTATGATTAATGAACCAAGAACTTCAACAAGAAAGTGAAATAAAAAAATTTGTCTCACATCTATAACTTTCGATAGGATAGAAAAGGTCCATTCCTGGATCAATCATAGCCAATGAGTTAACTAGCTGATGTTAGCTTTTTTTTTGCTTTAAATGCTCAGGAGCTTATTAATATAAACAATTAAGTTCAAGGACTCTGGGCTGGTGGGATTAAGACATTGGTTTACAAATAGAGATTTCTATTTAGAGCTTTTAATTTTCAGTGTGACAAGAATTAGGGATAATAAAGCATACAAGAGGCACATGTCTTATTCTATACACTAGAACAAAGTGCTCCTTCTTCCCTATAAAATGGAATGGGCTGCCTGAATCAGCAAGGGAAAACCAATGACTTAGAGTTTAAGTCATTGATCAACACATGACCAGATTTACACATGAAATGTGTAGGACAAAATTATCTTTTTTTGAAGTAATGTCTGTAGTCTATAAAAAAAGACAAGAAAACAGAAGATATAGACAATTAAGTATTTGAGATTAATAATTACATTCAAATACATTTAAATACATGCACTGTTTCTCAATGTTTTATTGTTCATGTTTTTTACACATTAGCACAGAGAAAAAAAAGAAGCCAAAAGACCTGTTTGATTTTTCTGTTTGATGCAATATTTTTGTTATATATCAAGTTATTTTATTTTTCTTAAGTTCTATTGTCCGGCAGATTCTGTAGGCCTAGTGTAATACTACAGGGGGGAGAAGATCCTCAATGCAGAACACTTTACTAAACTAAGAAGAAGATTTAGTTTGAGTTTTTGAGTTTGAGTTTTGAGTTTTTTGGCACATCTGCACACTTTTGGCCATGTCGTGCCCATAATCCCTAAAAGGTTACTCTCCCTTCATACCACAAGAGCTAAATTTTATTTAGTTAAGTTATTAAAAACAAGGTCTATTCACAGTTAAAATAGTAAAGGTAGCGAAAATGTAATAATTTAGTAAAAATCTTTTATAAATATTATATGTTCACAATTTCACAAATCGAATCTTAGTAGACAACCCCACCTCCCTGACAAAGCCCAGTACCTGGAACTGATGACGATATACAAAATTGGTTTAATAAAGCTAGGTTTGCCTTTCCCACTCTTTAAGCAATCTAGTGCTCCAAGACACTGTCTTTACAAAACAAGAACTGAATCTATAACAGAAACATTAAGTTTCTGTATGTTTCAGATATAAGGGGAATTGTGTGCAGGAAAGCGCTCTCAGAGAGGTCAATACAAGCGCTACAAAGATACTCTCAAGAGCTCATTCAAAGAGTGTGATATTGACATTCATGACTGCGAAGTACTAGCTTTCAATCGCTCCTGACCAATCTTACCCATGCCACATATGTGGCCAGCTTTTTAAAGCGATGATTGGATTTTGCAGTCATTGAGTCAATAGGATTTGAGAAATGTGCTCATCTTAAATCACGAAGGAGGAGCTATATAAATATATATGTTTCAGAGACATGGAGAGTCACAAAAACAAATATGAAAAAGCTCTGACCTTTGGCTCTGACGTATATTGGGAATTAGGTGGCCGGAAAAGATAACTACTGTTGGAGAGAACCAGGCAGAAACACACAGCTCAAGATATCAAAAAAATGAAAGTGGAGCTGGATAGAACACACCCTGCGAAAATTTCCAATGTTGCAAGGAACTTGATTGGAATCCACAAGGAAAGAAGAAAGCAAATCTGGAAGAGGTCAGTCATCAGTTAAGCTGAAGATACTGGAATTACATGGAAGTAGATAAAGAACGCTGCTCGGCACCAAGTTTGGTGGAGAGGTGTGGTTGTGGCTCCCCAGGGAGTTCACAGGAATAAGTAAGTGAGTGAGTGTTGAGTTTGAACAACTATCATATCCCTAATTTGTCAAATAATTACCTCCCAGTATTATTATTCATAAGATGGAAAGAAACCTAACCAATGTCAAATAAAGATGAATATTGCAAATTGAAACTGAATGACATCTCAATAAATTAGAAGTGGACATAAAACTTGTATTAAATGATGACATGAATGAGTGCTAACAATAATGAAAACAATTTCAAAATTGTATGATGATGAACAATGAGAATACATTTACATTAAATAATTTATAAGGAGACTTTTGGTATTTATTTATTCAAAATGATTTCAATAAATTAACATTTTAATCTCATTAAATGAGATGATATAATAAATATAAATTTTATGTTAAATTTTATAGAGTGAGAAATGATGATCATATATTTAGGAAATCATAATACTTTTAAATGATGATGATAATGATGAAATGTATTTAAATGAATACTATTTGAAGATGAAAATGATGTTTATTGAGAAGTATATAATGAATGAATCTTTCAAAATGATGATAACTAACAAAATATGATGATATTTAACAAAAAGTACAAAAATAAAAAAAAGAATGATATTTAATTAAATGAACACTGAAAATTGAACATTGCTGAAGTATTTTCAGTTCTCATTGTTTATTCAATTTCAGACTTTTTCTTTGATGAAGATGATGATGGCATTTAATTAAATGACCAAAAATTATAACAATGATGTTATCTAACTAAATGTATAAATAGAATATATATATATTGTAAGATAATAAAGATGCTATTTAACTAAATGAATAAAATTAATGTTACTAAATAAAATGAATGATGAATAATGATACAAAATGATAATAATCGAATCTAACTAAATCAATAAAATAAATGAATAATATTAAGATGATAATGACAATGAAATATAATTGAATAATAAAAATGAATAAATAATATTTGAAACTGATGATAATGATGATAAAATCTACTACATTAAATGAATAAAGATACAAACGGTAAATAATGGAAACTAACCAAATGAAAAATTCAATGAATAATGATACTAGAATGAATAATATTTCATAATGATAACTACGTCTAGCTAAAAAAAAATGAATGAATAATGATATAAATGATGATTAAGATGACATCTAACTAAATAAAAATTATTTCAAATAATGATGATATGTAACTTAAATAAATAAAATGAATTAATTGATAAACAAAAATGAAATGAAAGATTAATGATACAAAATGATATTGAGCTAGATATTTGAAGATGATAATGAGGATGAAATGTAACTAAATTAGCAAAATGGAAACTATATGAAAATGGGGATAATGGTAAATGAATTGATAATACAAAATGATAATAATGAAATACAACTAAATGTATGAAATGAATGATTAATGATACAAAATGATATTGAAAAAGCTATATGGAGATGATAATGAGGATAAAATGTAACTTAATTAGCCAAATGAAAACTAAATGAAAATGGGGATAATGATGATGACATGTAACTTAAATGAAATAATGAATCAAAATGGTATTAATGAAATCCAACCTAATGAATGAATGAATGATTACAAATGATGAATGATACAAAATGATATTGAACTAGATATTTGAAGATTAGAATGAGTATTAAATGTAACTTTATGAAAATGGGGATTATGATAATGATATTTAACTTAAATGAATTAATGATACAAAATGAAAATGATGAAATACAAACTAAATGAATGAAATGAATGATGAATGATACAAAATGATATTGAACTAGACAATAATGAGGATGAAAGGTAACTAAATTAGCAAAATAAAAACTAAATGAAATGGGGATAAATGAAATGATAAATGAACTGATAATACAAAATAATAATAATTAAATTAAACTAAAGGAATAAAATGAATGATTAATGATACAAAATGATATTGAACTAGACAATAATAAGGATGAATTGTAAATAAGTTAGCAAAATGAAAAATATATGAAATGGGGATAATGATGATAACTCAAATGATGAAAACTTAAAAGAATTAATGATACAAAATGAAAATGATGAAATACATCTAAATGAATGAAATGAATGATTAATGATACAAAATGATATTGAACTAGATATTTGAAGATGATAATGAGGATGAAATGTAATTAAATTAGCAAAATGAAAACTATATGAAATGGTGATAATGATGATAACTTAAATGATGATAACTTAAATGATGATAGCTTAAATGATTTAATGATACAAAATGAAAATGATGAAATACAACTAAATGAATGAAATGAATGATGAATGATACAAAATGATATTGAACTAGATGATAATGAGGATGAAATGTAACTAAATTAGCAAAATGAAAACTATATGAAATGGGGATAATGATGATAACTAAAATGAATTAATGATACAAAATGAAAATGATGAAATACAACTAAATGAATGAAATGAATGATGAATGATACAAAATGATATTGAACTAGATAATAATGAGGATGAAATGTAACTAAATTAGCAAAATGAAAACTATATGAAATGGGGATAATGATGATAACTTAAATGAATTAATGATACAAAATGAAAATGATGAAATACAAACTAAATGAATGAAATGAATGATGAATGATACAAAATGATATTGAACTAGACAATAATGAGGATGAAAGGTAACTAAATTAGCAAAATAAAAACTAAATGAAAATGGGGATAATGATAAATGAACTGTTGATACAAAATAATAATAATTAAATTAAACTAAAGGAATGAAATGAATGATTAATGATACAAAATGATATTGAACTAGACAATAATGAGGATGAATTGTAAATAAATTAGCAAAATGAAATGTGAAATGAAATGAAAGAATTAATGATACAAAATGAAAATAATGAAATACATCTAAATGAATGAAATGAATGATTAATGATACAAAATGATATTGAACTAGATATTTGAAGATGATAAAGAGGATGAAATGTAATTAAATTAGCAAAATGAAAACTATATGAAATGGTGATAATGATGATAACTTAAATGATGATAACTTAAATGATGATAGCTTAAATGATTTAATGATACAAAATGAAAATGATGAAATACAACTAAATGAATGAAATGAATGATGAATGATACAAAATGATATTGAACTAGATAATAATGAGGATCAAATGTAACTAAATTAGCAAAATGAAAACTATATGAAATGGGGATAATGATGATAACTTAAATGAATTAATGATACAAAATGAAAATGATGAAATACAACTAAATGAATGAAATGAATGATGAATGATACAAAATGATATTGAACTAGATGATAATGAGGATGAAATGTAACTAAATTAGCAAAATGAAAACTATATGAAATGGGGGATAATGATGATAACTTAAACGGTGATTACTTAAATGATGATAACTTAAATGAATTAATGATACAAAATGAAAATAATGAAATACAACTAAATGAATGAAATGAATGATTGATGATACAAAATGATATTGAATTAGACGATAATGAGGATGATATGTAACTAAATTAGCAAATTGAAAGCTATATGAAATGGGGATAATGATAACTCAAATGATGAAAACTTAAATGAATTAATGATACAAAATGAAAATGATGAAATACAACTAAATGAATAAAAAGAATGATTAATGATACAAAATGATATTGAACTAGACAATAATGAGGATGAATTGTAAATAAATTAGCAAAATGAAAGGTGAAATGAAATGAAAGAATTAATGATACAAAATGAAAATAATGAAATACATCTAAATGAATGAAATGAATGATTAATGATACAAAATGATATTGAACTAGATATTTGAAGATGATAAAGAGGATGAAATGTAATTAAATTAGCAAAATGAAAACTATATGAATAGTGATAATGATGATAACTTAAATGATGATAACTTAAATGATGATAGCTTAAATGATTTAATGATACAAAATGAAAATGATGAAATACAACTAAATGAATGAAATGAATGATGAATGATACAAAATGATATTGAACTAGATAATAATGAGGATCAAATGTAACTAAATTAGCAAAATGAAAACTATATGAAATGGGGATAATGATGATAACTTAAATGAATTAATGATACAAAATGAAAATGATGAAATACAACTAAATGAATGAAATGAATGATGAATGATACAAAATGATATTGAACTAGATGATAATGAGGATGAAATGTAACTAAATTAGCAAAATGAAAACTATATGAAATGGGGGATAATGATGATAACTTAAACGGTGATAACTTAAATGATGATAACTTAAATGAATTAATGATACAAAATGAAAATAATGAAATACAACTAAATGAATGAAATGAATGATTGATGATACAAAATGATATTGAATTAGACGATAATGAGGATGATATGTAACTAAATTAGCAAAATGAAAGCTATATGAAATGGGGATAATGATAACTCAAATGATGAAAACTTAAATGAATTAATGATACAAAATGAAAATGATGAAATACAACTAAATGAATAAAAAGAATGATTAATGATACAAAATGATATTGAACTAGATATTTGAAGATGATAATGAGGATGAAATGTAACTAAATTAGCAAAATGAAAACTATATGAAATGGGGATAATGATGATAACTTAAATGAATTAATGATACAAAATGAAAATGATGAAATACAACTAAATGAATGAAATGAATGATGAATGATGCAAAATGATATTGAACTAGATGATAATGAGGATGAAATGTAACTAAATTAGCAAAATGAAAACTATATTAAATGGGGATAATGATGATAACTTAAACGGTGATAACTTAAATGATGATCACTTAAATGAATTAATGATACAAAATGAAAATAATGAAATACAACTAAATGAATGAAATGAATGATGAATGATACAAAATGATATTGAACTAGATGATAATGAGGATGAAATGTAACTAAATTAGCAAAATGAAAACTATATGAAATGGGGATAATGATGATAACTAAAATGAATTAATGATACAAAATGAAAATGATGAAATACAACTAAATGAATGAAATGAATGATGAATGATACAAAATGATATTGAACTAGATAATAATGAGGATGAAATGTAACTAAATTAGCAAAATGAAAACTATATGAAATGGGGATAATGATGATAACTTAAATGAATTAATGATACAAAATGAAAATGATGAAATACAACTAAATGAATGAAATGAATGATGAATGATACAAAATGATATTGAACTAGATGATAATGAGGATGAAATGTAACTAAATTAGCAAAATGAAAACTATATGAAATGGGGATAATGATGATAACTAAAATGAATTAATGATACAAAATGAAAATGATGAAATACAACTAAATGAATGAAATGAATGATGAATGATACAAAATGATATTGAACTAGATAATAATGAGGATGAAATGTAACTAAATTAGCAAAATGAAAACTATATGAAATGGGGATAATGATGATAACTTAAATGAATTAATGATACAAAATGAAAATGATGAAATACAACTAAATGAATGAAATGAATGATGAATGATACAAAATGATATTGAACTAGATGATAATGAGGATGAAATGTAACTAAATTAGCAAAATGAAAACTATATGAAATGGATATAATGATGATAACTTAAACGGTGATAACTTAAATGATGATAACTTAAATGAATTAATGATACAAAATGAAAATAATGAAATACAACTAAATGAATGATAATTGATTCAAAATGATATTGAACTAGACAATAATGAGGATGAATTGTAAATAAATTAGCAAAATGAAAGCTATATGAAATGGGGATAATGATGATAACTCAAATGATGAAAACTTAAATGAATTAATGATACAAAATGAAAATGATAAAACACAACTAAATGAATGAAATGAATGATTAATGATACAAAATGATATTGAACTAGATGAAAATGAGGATGAAATGTAACTAAATTAGCAAAATGAAAACTATATGAAATTGGGATAATGATGATAACTTAAACGGTGATAACTTAAATGATAACTAAAATGAATTAATGATACAAAATGAAAATAATGAAATACAACTAAATGAATGATTAATAATACAAAATGATATTGAACTAGATGATAATGAGGATGAAATGTAACTAAATTAGCAAAATGAAAACTATATGAAATGGATATAATGATGATAACTTAAACGGTGATAACTTAAATGATGATAACTTAAATGAATTAATGATACAAAATGAAAATAATGAAATGCAACTAAATGAATGATAATTGATTCAAAATGATATTGAACTAGACAATAATGAGGATGAATTGTAAATAAATTAGCAAAATGAAAGCTATATGAAATGGGAATAATGATGATAACTCAAATGATGAAAACTTACATGAATTAATGATACAAAATGAAAATGATAAAACACAACTAAATGAATGAAATGAATGATTAATGATACAAAATGATATTGAACTAGATGAAAATGAGGATGAAATGTAACTAAATTAGCAAAATGAAAACTATATGAAATGGGGATAATGATGATAACTTAAACGGTGATAACTTAAATGATGATAACTAAAATGAATTAATGATACAAAATGAAAATAATGAAATACAACTAAATGAATGAAATGAATGATTAATGATACAAAATGATATTGAATTAGACAATAATGAGGATGAATTGTAACCAAATTAGCAAAATGAAAGCTATATGAAATGGGGATAATGATAACTCAAATGATGAAAACTTAAATGAATTAATGATACAAAATGAAAATGATGAAATACAACTAAATGAATAAAAAGAATGATTAATGATACAAAATGATATTGAACTAGATATTTGAAGATGATAATGAGGATGAAATGTAACCAAATTAGCAAAATGAAAGCTATATGAAATGGGGATAATGATAACTCAAATGATGAAAACTTAAATGAATTAATGATACAAAATGAAAATGATGAAATACAACTAAATGAATTAAATGAATGATGAATGATGCAAAATGATATTGAACTAGATGATAATGAGGATGAAATGTAACTAAATTAGCAAAATGAAAACTATATTAAATGGGGATAATGATGATAACTTAAACGGTGATAACTTAAATGATGATAACTTAAATGAATTAATGATACAAAATGAAAATAATGAAATACAACTAAATGAATGAAATGAATGATTAATGATACAAAATGATACTGAATTAGACAATAATGAGGATGAATTGTAACCAAATTAGCAAAATGAAAGCAATATGAAATGGGGATAATGATAACTCAAATGATGAAAACTTAAATGAATTAATGATACAAAATGAAAATGATGAAATACAACTAAATGAATAAAAAGAATGATTAATGATACAAAATGATATTGAACTAGATATTTGAAGATGATAATGAGGATGAAATGTAACCAAATTAGCAAAATGAAAGCTATATGAAATGGGGATAATGATAACTCAAATGATGAAAACTTAAATGAATTAATGATACAAAATGAAAATGATGAAATACAACTAAATGAATGAAATGAATGATGAATGATGCAAAATGATATTGAACTAGATGATAATGAGGATGAAATGTAACTAAATTAGCAAAATGAAAACTATATTAAATGGGGATAATGATGATAACTTAAACGGTGATAACTTAAATGATGATAACTTAAATGAATTAATGATACAAAATGAAAATAATGAAATACAACTAAATGAATGATTATTGATACAAAATGATATTGAAGTAGACGATAATGAGGATGAATTGTAACTAAATTAGCAAAATGAAAACTATATGAAATGGGGATAATGATGATAACTTAAACGGTGATAACTTAAATGACGATAACTAAAATGAATTAATGATACAAAATGAAAATAATGAAATACAACTAAATGAATGAAATGAATGATTAATGATACAAAATGATATTGAATTAGACGATAATGAGGATGAATTGTAACTAAATTAGCAAAATGAAAGCTATATGAAATGGGGATAATGATAACTCAAATGATGAAAACTTAAATGAATTAATGATACAAAATGAAAATGATGAAATACAACTAAATGAATAAAAAGAATGATTAATGATACAAAATGATATTGAACTAGATATTTGAAGATGATAATGAGGATGAAATGTAACCAAATTAGCAAAATGAAAGCTATATGAAATGGGGATAATGATAACTCAAATGATGAAAACCTAAATGAATTAATGATACAAAATGAAAATGATGAAATACAACTAAATGAATGAAATGAATAATTAATGATTCAAAATGATATTGAACTAGATATTTGAAGATGATAATGAGGATAAAATGTAACTAAATTAGCAAAATGAAAACTATATGAAATGGGGATAATGATGATAACTTAAACGGTGATAACTTAAATGATGATAACTTAAATGAATTAATGATACAAAATGAAAATAATGAAATACAACTAAATGAATGATTATTGATACAAAATGATATTGAACTAGACAATAATGAGGATGAATTATAACTTAATTAGCAAAATGAAAGCTATATGAAAAGGGGATAATGAGGATGAAATGTAACTAAATTAGCAAATCGAAAACTAAATGAAATGGTGATAATGATGATAACTTAAATGATAACTTAAATGATGATAACTTAAATGATGATAACTTAAATGATGATAGCTTAAATGAATTAATGAAAATGGGGATAATGATAAATGAGCTGATGATACAAAATAATAATAATTAAATCTAACTAAAGGAATGAAGTTAATGATTAATGATACAAAATGATTTTGAACTAGATATTTGAAGATGATAATGAGGATAAAATATAATTAAATTAGCAAATCGAAAACTAAATGAAATGGGGATAATGATAAATGAGCTGATGATACAAAATAATAATAATTAAATCTAACTAAATGAATAGAATTGATGATTAATGATACAAAATGATATTGAACTATATATTTGAAGTTGATAATGAGGATAAAATGTAACTAAATTAGCCAAATGAAAACTAAATGAAAATGGGGATAATGATGATGACATGTAGCTTAAATGAAAAAATGAATCAAAACGATAATAATGAAATCCAACCTAATGAATGAATGAATGAATGAATGAATGAATGAATGATTATGAATGATGAATGATACAAAATGATATTGAACTAGCAATTTGTCTAATTACATTAGACTACTGAAAACTAAATGAAAATGGGGATAATGATGATGATATGTAACTTAAATGATATAATGATACAAAATGATAATAATGAAATCTAACTAAATGAATGAAATGAATGATTAATGATAGAAAATGATATTGAACTAGATATTTCAAGATGATAATGAGGATAAAATGTAACTAAATTTGCAAAATTATAACAATATCTAACTAAATGAACAAAATGAATGATTAATGTACAAAAAAATAATAATGATGTTATCTAACTAAATAAGCTTAATGAATATTTAAATTGATGATATAATAGAACTAGATGAATGAAATGAATAATGATAGATGATGATAATGATAAAATCTAAATAAATGATGAAATTAATGAATAATCATAAATAATGATAACAATGATTTCTAACTTAATGAACAAAATGATAGCAAACAAAATGATAGCAATAAAGATAACTAACTAAATGAGCAAAATGAATGATGATGATTATGTAAAACTAATGAATATAAATTTTCATTTAATACTTTGATTCTCTTTCTTTTTTTTACTTTATTTCTTTCCTTTTGTTTTTTTTTTCTTTATTGTTTCTTTTTTTTTTTTTATTTATTGTTTCTTTTTTTTTTTCCTTTCTTTTTTTTTAGTAACAAATTAAACATGAAAGAGAAAATTAAATTTCTGCAATGGTTTTATTCATAAGATTACTAGCATTTTAAACTTGACATTACTTATGTAAAATGAAGCTTACATATCAGTAGTATGATATAGGTAACAATGAATTTTTAAAAAGAACACAGGATAATGATAATGTCATTCTGGCAATACAAAACTCAATGAATAATAATAGTTACCAGATCTCTAGATGATAATTATGATGATGATAATGATAATTAAACTAAATAATGAATAAAAATATAAAATTATGATGCCGATTTAAATAAATGTAGTTTCAATTGATAATGATGATGATTCTAACTAAATGCATAAAGCAAATGAAAATTTCAATATCAAAATGATGATTCTAACTAAATGAATAAGATAAGATACTGTAACTTAATGACTAAAATAAACTATTTCAAAATGTTTATGATGATGAGTTTCTATAAAGAGCTCATTGGTTAGTACTATCTTTCCACACATTCAAGTTTCATCTAGCTATTACTGTTTTAAATTTGAGGAGATTATTTCCAAAATAAGGGATATGATTTGTTGAGTCAGTTGGTTGAAACAGTTTGTATTTATGCATCGCTAAAAAGAAAAAATGGTGTTTGTATGTGTTTTAAGTGTGTATAATGTATATATGTGTTTGTTTGTGCTATAAAGTGTATATGTGTGTATTGTAGTCACATTTTAAAGTAAAAAAAAAAAAGGATTCATTCAATAATTTTGAAAGGAATCAAAGAAAGCTGTAAATAAGGGAGATGATATTGTGTAAATGTGTATTTTGTCACATTTTAGAATTATTCCCCTTAGCAAGGGAATTAATATTGTAATATTGTGTGTTGCATATTATTGTATAAATAAAATTCAATTATGAATTATTAATTGTAAATGCAAGAGCTACTAGTATCACTGACCTGAAATCAGAGAAGAAAGAGATAGCCAAAGTGTTTTTCTTACCATCAATTAAAAATGCATGTAAGTATTCGAACAGGTACAACTGTCAGATCATAAATGCCTGGAAGGTTTTAATATTCTCATGAAGTTTCTAGACTGCTCCATACGAGACAACCTTACAGATATCTTTAAAAATTTCAGAAATTTAAAGATTTTAGTCAGGGTGAAGTTACATCAGCCAATACAAGATTTTATTGTTAAATTGAACACTAGTTTTGGGACAATAGAAAGCAAATGAGGCTGCCTGAAATTCTGGTGCTGGGAAAGCAAGGATCACAGCAATTGAGAAAATGCTTGTTTTGACAGGTATAAGCTAAGTTCATTGGGAATCACTGTATAAGGAAGCAAAGTCATCTCTCAAAATGTTCATAAGAGAAGAAAGTAAAGTAAAATTGCTTGATGTGTACAAACTTGAACAGATCTTAGTTTAATGAAGTATGAAAAAAAAATCCAGCTGGTCTAGATGGACATTTTTAACATGCATATCTTGTGGGGCATAGTGGCTGAGGTGACTCGAGTTCAAATGGTGACAGCGATTTTATTGGAGATTTTTAGGACACTCTTAAGTCCATCCAAATCAATGGGTACCTGACAGATTTTGGGGAAGTAAAGGTGGTTGGTCATTGTGCAGGCCATAACTCATCGACCATAGAATTAAATGAGGTTAACATCATCAGCCCCATAGATCACAATGTAAAGTGTTACCTTTACTTTACTATCTTGTGGGAAAATGTCAAAGGTCAATGTTGTAGAACAAGAATAGGAAACTCATCTGCTCACTGAAAACAATGAAAATATTTTATGCCTTGGTTTTGAGGCTTTTAATTGTGCTGTAGCAGACAGTATCATTTATAGAAAGGATTGGTCGGAGACATTGTTGGGTTTGTTGGTTGAAGAAGACAAATTACATAGAAGGACATGTAAAGAGTATTTAAGTTTGGTGGTGGGACATTCAAAGGTGAATTTTATGTAGCCGTCAGAATGACTAGATAAAAAGTTAAGCTTGTAAACTGATGTAGTTGAAATAGAAATACTATTGTTATTGTATGGATTTGTTAAGAAAACATCTGGATTAAAAATGGACTAAGAGAAAAATACAGAGATTGTATTTCAGAAAAATAAAGATGTATTGTCTTACATCAATTTTAAAAGCACTTTGTCTGGTATACGTATCCAATGAAGAAGGCTTCTGTTTCTTACACAAGGCATGGACACAGCAGTCCCTTTAACTTTATTACAGCCAGAAGGATAGTAAGAAATAAAGAAGTGGGGCTCTGGAACTCCAGCATTGGGGACAGTTAGGTTTAGGGTTTAAGATCTGGTAGGGTTAAATATTGTGCTTGATAGTACTTGTCTAATATTATATTTAATTGTTATTAAGTTTAATTTGTAATGTCATATAATAATCACTTTATTTTGTTTTTTAATTAGTATCAAATTAATTTATTAAAAATGATTTTATGATATTTTATTAGTTACTGAGTAATTCTTAAGCTTTCATTGAGAATTTAGTTTATGACAAATCTTTACTTAGGTTTTCTACTAAATACATCATATTATCGTAATTTATAAACAATGCAGCATATGATAACACTAATGGTTGAACATTTCTAAGAAATACAATTTACCAAGCATTAGATTGTATGTTTAAATGGGTCAGAATCAACTAACAATATAAATAATAAATATAAGAAATTAAGTGTAATGTATGAGACCCATGCAACACTTTAACGTATAGGATGACTGCCTGGGCGTGCTCTGGATTGGGTTAATCCCCAGTCATCCTGTGAGAAGTTTGGACTGGGATGTAATACTCTTCAAATCTGAAGGATCATCTGAAACATATTAAACAAACTAAAAACTAGGGGAGATAATAAATGTGAATACATGACCTGATCTAGTCCTCTTGAACTACTGTCTGTACAGTAAGCAGACATCAGAACTCTTGTTCCTTAAGTTCACACCATTCTTGCGTGTCATGCAAAATAAAAAATAAAACAAAGTCATTGATCTGTGGTATTATTTTATCATCTTAGTTTTAATTATAAAGCAAATTGCAATTTTTACTAATATTTGTCTCAAATAATTGTTTATATTTATATTCATGTGTAAAACACAACACTAAAAAAATAACATATCCTATCTACAGTATAAGTGCCTTTTCTTTTAGTAATTAACATGTAATTTCAATGGTTACAAAAATAACTTTTATCGAATTACTCTTCAACATCTCTCTTTTCTTCCCTTATGAAGTTTTGAGCTATAGCATTTTGCCTATATTAAAATGTATCAGGAATAAACTAGAGATGGGAATCAAACCCAACTTTTAAAGTTCGGGTTCGGTTCGGTCAGATTTAAGTTCGAGTTCGGTTCGATGACGAGTTTAGTTCGGGTTCGGTTCGGTCAGGTCTAAAGTTCGGGTTTGGCTCGGTTCGATGTTATGAAATTATGTAATAGCAAAATTAAGTTATAAGGTTTAATGCAATTTATCAGTTAAAACACTTTCATTTGAATTTTTACACAAAACAAATACTTTACAACATATAATAGGCCTATGGGCAATACTTTTCCCAAAATAATGTTGCCTACATAGGTTTTAAGCGATCTAAAAATTTCTTAATGGAGATAGAAATGAAGATGCGGCAGGTTCTCGCTCAAGTCGGCAAGTGGTTTAATTCCGGGCGTGACTCAGTGCTAACCGTATTCTAACCTTTTTCTCTTAGTAAGAAGAGAGAACTTTAAACACAGGCTGATATTGATGTGCTTTCTTTCAGAACGCACCATTCATCATAATAAAAAAAAAGTCGAGGGCCATATTAAATCTAATAATAAAGAGGCAGACCTGGCCAATAGAATTATGCAAGGGACATTCTAGGTAGGCCTACATATTGCGCACGTACTTCTATAATGGGCGTGATCTTTTTAAACAAATATTCTTCGTGTAAAGACGTCTCTATCGAGGATTTTTTTTTTCACTCATAAGTCGTCACTATTATAAATTGCAATATACGGAAGAAATTCGACTATTCTGAGACAAAAAAAAATGCAGAAGAATCACAATAGCGAAGATGTTTTAAAATGTTTACTTCAAAACGTTTTGACCCATATTGTGTATACGCGCCTCGCAAAAAGCAGTCTACAGTTGACAAGGTCTTATTAGAAGATAAAATGACATCTCCTACTAAATATATTTTAATTTTTAATATTCAGATAAGTTACACTGAAAATAAAACATTTTATTCGACGCCCCCTTTCCTTGTTAGTTGGTCATTGGCTTGTCGCTTACAAACAGCTAGTACAATTGAACCAATAAAGGCGTTTTATATTTTTACCGGTAAGTACAGTATAGAGGGACTTGTTATGGTCCGACAGTTGCGCTGGGCAGGGCACGTATCCCGTATGGGAGACGAGCGTATGCCAAAGGCAGTCTTTTTTTTTTTTTTTTTTTTTGGTGAGCTAAAAGGTGGTCGACGTAACAGAGGTGCCCCACGGAAATGCTTCAAAGACCAGCTTAGGCGTCAGCTTTGCTTAGCTGACATAGAAGAGAGCACCTGGTTACATGCGGCCTCAGAACGAGTCAGTTTGAGTTCACTCCTGAAGGCCGCGGGATACACATTTGAGACCAAAAGAAAATCTGCTGCCGAGGACAAACGCAGACGCGAAAAGAAAAACTAAATCGACCACCTGCGGACAGTGGTTTTGCTTGCCCTGGATGTGGCAAAATATGTAGGTCACAGCTGGGACTGCGCAGCTATGGGAAAAACTGCATTCCTCACTAATCTTCGGCTTCGAAGACAAGTCTTATAATAATATATAAACTTAATAAACTTTCAAATAAAGTTCTTATGTGAACAACTCAATATAGCCTGTTATTACAATATTCACATACTTAACTTGAGATAGAGATGTAATATTAATTAAATATACTGATATTTAAACGAATTCTAGGTCACCACAAAACAACGGCTTTACTCTTTCATGTCTCAAGATTGTCTGCCGTTTCACATTTGCATTACGCTAATTTCATCATCCTCAATGCATAAACACAAATCAATCGCTTAACCTCTTCTTACCGCCACCAGGAAACACACACACACACACTCTATGACACCCCTTTTTGTCAGGAAGTTGCGTCTCCTCATCCCCCAATTCAAGGTACTTGCCATCCCCACCCACGGGGGAGGACCCAAAGTTTGAGAAACGCTGCATTAAAAATACTGATCATCAATAATGCAAAACAGAATAATAGTAAAAATATTCAGGGGCGTAGCTAGGAATTTTTCATCATTTGGGGGCCCGGGAGTGGCTGGACCTCCACCCCCACCCTTGCTACGCCACTGATAATATTCCAATGTGGAATACTTCACAATTTTGTAAAAATAATTCACTTAATAGAAGATAATTAAAATTTATTTTAAACTAGAACACAAATGAATTTATTGTAGATATCTACACTCTATAATCGGCAAAAAATATTCTACTCTCAACTAACAGCCATCTCAAATAAAAGTGACAATATTTTAATGTTGACTTTGTACTTACTAGTTACTAGAGTCTAGATCTAAATTTAATTAGAGGCCGCCTATTCAACTCAAAACCAATATTGCAAACAGCCCGCGAAAATTCAAGGCCAGGGGGGAGTCGGCACGTACGGAAAAACCCATGGGAATCACAGTGCGCCGCTTTTTTTTTCTTTTTAAAGTTTTAAAAATACCCCCCCCCTCCAAGTTTTCAAAGTATAATGGAATCAATAGAATTTAAATAAAATATTGAAGTAATTTTTTTTATATCTTTTTAAACCAAAAATATATTTAAAAAAAAGATGTACAAATTGCAAAATTAGTTCGGTTAAGATGAGGGTTCATTCGGTTCGTACCAAGCAGTTTCAAAGTTCGGGTTCGGTTCGGTCATAAGTGAGGTTCGAGTTCGGTTCGTTCGGTTCGGTTCGTTTCCCATCTCTAGAATAAACTCTTGGCGGGCTATATATTATTTTGGCATCAAACCCCTTTTTTCTTTTGCCAACCCCAATGCAACTATTTGCTTTCTAAGGCACAACCATGTGTGACTTTTAGTATCCCTTTCATTTGTGCATAGTTTTGTAGTTTGTAAACAAAATATTTTTTTTTATAAAATGTCTACACCAGCATTTATTTTTTTTTTTGCACTTGAAGTTGAGAGCCACTGTTTCCTAAAATGAAATTGATATTTTTGTGTTACTAGACATCATTTGTTTGCCTTTAACAAGTGTGAAAAATACTAAGGCACTTAATATTTATTATTTCATTGGCCAATAAGTGTAATTTCTAGTTTTAAAAAGTCATGTCTAACAGTGTAAAGAAGAGAGACAACTCTTAAAATAAATAAAGTACATTAAAACAAAAATAGAACAATATGCCTAGTTTTCAAAACTATATACTTGCAATACATTTAGAACAGTTTCTTAAACTCTCAATTTCTATAGGTGATTTAATGCACTACAGTATCAACTTTGATTTCAATTATTGTTTTAAAAAAAATAGCTATATACATCCAATTTTCACCACAAAAAGATTAACTAAGTGTATCTTTTTGTTCTGAATAAAACCTAGGGTACTCTCTGTAGATTTGTTTTACAAAAGTGTGTTGGTATTTTTCTATCACAATGTAACTGATTAGAAGTTAACTTATCACAATAAGAGCTAACAAAAATGTGTAAGTAAAAATATTACCTGATTTAGATTGATGACAATTACTGTTTCCATATCAACCACTCAGTTTATAGAAGTCAAACATCTTGATCATGAAAAATTATTTTAAAAAAGCAACAAAACAAAATACATTTGGCAATCAAATCATAAAATAGAAAGAATCTGATACAAAACATTTCATATGTAAGTTATGAGTGAGTACGGTGTGAATGTTCATTTTGGTTTCTTATAGTTATAATGTTTTTTGTTTGATGTAATGCACAAATTGTAAAACAAATTTCCTTATGGACAATCAAGAGTATTATTATTAGCAAATGAATGGAATATTTAATATTTAATAACCACCAACACTGTTAATTCTTAAACTATAATTTTAGTAATAACAAAAGCAAAAAATCTGACCTGATGTAGATCTATTGTAGTTACCATCACCACATCAAATGTTCAAGTTAGCAAATGTCATTAATATTATACTATAATCCAATTCATATGTAATTCTTAGCCTGAAAATTAAAAGATTGAAAAGACTAATTAATTAAATTTAATATTATATTTGTATGTAGTAGTAATACATTTATGAAAATGAATCTATGACCTTTCTGAATTGAATACGATGGCATAAAAAGAAAAGTATTAACATTAACTTATGTAGGTCTGTTCTATATTAATAAATCATGATAAAAAAAGGATATTACATTATTTTATTTTGAAGAATTTATCAAATCAAACATAGTCTTCAACCAAGACTTTGCCTGAGTTAAAATAAGAAAGAAGATGGGACTATTGTACAGAACTGACAAGGATTACTGTTATCATGTAAAGTGTTAGAGAGACTATTCAATATCCTTTGATTTTAACAGTAGATTTTATCTGCATATTGTTCACATTATTTTGGTGATAAGGAAAACAAGATTAGTTATGGAGATGCAGTCAAACTTCATATGGTAAATTTCATCCAGCCAAAACATTTTACAGTTTAAAATAATTACAGAAGATTAGCCCATGTGATCATGATTTACATTATCTCTTCTTTGAAATGTAGATTTAATATAAGAAAAATTTTAAAATCCTCTTTGTCCATTTCCTTATCTTGGCATTTAAATATATTTAATCCCTAACGCACTCTGTTTGTCTTCTTATATTTCTTAAATATGAATATGAGATTTGCCTCAATACATGTGAGACCCACAGGAGCAAATTATTTATTTTTTAAGTTATTCCCCTTAACTAGAAATCTCAAGATTAAAAGTTTAAATTAAGTGAATACAAAATAAATTAAAACTAGATTCTTTGAACATAGACAATGCAATGAAAGAATATTTCAGGCCCGACATTCCGATGGTCTAGAGGCTAGTTTCGCTTGGTGCGTTATCGCTAGGCGGTGGTGTCGAATCCGGTGTCACAGGTTCGGGCCTCGGTAGGCGCATGCTCTTATTTACATGCATGCTGTTATTCATTTATGTTTAATATATGTATGTATCATTTGTTTCAGCACCTAGCTTCAACTCTATGTTTACATTTAAATTTTATGCATAGCATTAACATGCAGGTTTTATCCCCAAAGAACAAGGGTAAGCTAACTTTTCTATAGAAGGCACATTGAAATCCTACTTTTCATTTATTGACCACAGCAATCAAAATCTTAATCCACAATGCCTGTGTTGTGAGCACTCTTCTTTATGGTAGTGAGAGCCGGTCTACATACATATATCATGAGCATACATTAAATAGCTTTTACTTATACTGACTCCAATCTTCTGTATCTCTCAATAGCTTCAAATGCTGCTCTGTTGCGCCTTAACTTAAGAGGTTCAATATTGGAGTCTATTTCACAGAACGATGTGGGAGTAGTTCTCGTACCTCCACTGATTAGATGCAAGGCTTGGTTTAGGATTGTGTCTAGTGATGATTGATAGGTTTTGTTAGCGGCTACTTGTATGGATAGACAGTTATCCATTACAAATCTGAAGTATCCAGGGTATGACTGTCTTAAGTTTTTTTCGCCATAAAGTGTTTTAGAGACAGTCTTTGGTCTAATTTTACACATTAACATTTTCTGAAATGAGGTCCAAGAGGTCATTCATAAAGATAAGAGAGTGCAAGTTAGGGCTGAAGTTTGTGATAGGCCTTCCAAACTTTTTTACCTTCGAATCGGGTTTGGATGGTTCTGTTTTTTAGGAGTGCCCTGATCCAGCTGTACATTCTTACATTGATGCCAATCTTTTCTTCTTCAAAAATAGACCTTTTCTTCACAATCTATTATAGGCTTGTATCACATCTCTATAAATACTGCTGCAGTATGCTTGTTTTCATGTTGTACATCATCTTGTTCTCTCTAGTAGTTTTTTTTTCTACAGTCTTCCTGGCCATGTTTCTTTCTTTTACTAATTCATCGTTTAATGTTAGCGAAAAGGCCTTGGCTATGTTTTATCATGTTCATATCTGCAATATTTTAAGTTTCAATATCACTGCCTGGTATGGCAATCTGAGCATTAAAAATAAAAATAAACCTATCCTAAATGCTGCTGGTATTATTATTATTATTAATTCTGGTGTACGAAAGGGTTTGTATTTCCTAACTTGACCTTGAGGGATGTATTTTTTCGCTGCTTCTAAGATGTTAGAGACTATAGTTGCGTAAGTTATGTTGACATTTGTCTCCATTATGCTTGATAGTCTTGTGCAAAAGCTGTCCAGTTAGCTTTTTTATAATTCCATCTAGTTGTTTTGCCTGGTGTTCTTATATTGAGGAGTATAGGCTTGTGGTCTCCCACTTTTCCTTCTCGAATCAAGTTGAAACTGTAAAATTATTTATTGTCTCTAACAAAACATGAATGGATTGAAAAATTTACATTTATAATCAATTAGTTGTAATTAATTAATTTTGTTTTTATATAGAATAGAGAGAAAAAAGAAACACTAGGCTTAAGATCAGATTTCTTAGATAAAGGGGTAAATAATCACCAGAATTG
The DNA here is from genome assembly GCF_947242115.1 of Biomphalaria glabrata. NCBI lineage: Eukaryota > Metazoa > Mollusca > Gastropoda > Planorbidae > Biomphalaria > Biomphalaria glabrata. Next base: position 23,368,606 of record NC_074725.1, on the reverse strand, counting down.
AAAGATCATATCTTTTAAGTAAAATAGAATAAAATAATAAAATATTAGTGTTAAGATTATATCAAATACTGTATGTATATAACCATAATCACCATCAAGTCAAGTACATTTGGTTTAGCAGCAATGCAGTTTAGACCAAGCCCCAAAACATGAGTTGGAACAGAAAGAATAAAACTTGTGCAAAAAATAACTCACAGTAACATTACATAAGAATAAAACACTTTGAAACAAATTGGTGGACAGCATAATACACCTTGCATTGCGACATGCAGTGCAGTTTGCCTACAGCTGTAGGTGGCGTACCTAAGGGGGGAGGGGGAAAGAATTTTAAGATCTCCCCCCCCCGGACCCCACCTGGGGGGGCCCTCAAAAGGGTGTCCGAAATTTATTTGTAAATACATAAATTAATATATTTGATTGACAAATACTGTTGACATTTATGGATTAAATTTATAACAAAGACTAAACCTAGATCTAGGTCTATCAGTACATTGACTTTGTTGACATTTAAAAAATATTTTTTCCCACAGAGATCAAAGTTTTTTTTTAAAGTTGTTTTTAAATTTTAAACTTTGTTGCCACGAATAAAACTGCATGATATACAGCAAATTCCAGGTATCATTTTACCTTTACTAAGAATAGATCAAAATGGCAAGTATTTTATGGCTACACTAATTAACCTTGAAGCAAAATTTACAGAATCGAATCGAGTATAACAGATCCAAAAGTTATTCTTAATAATGCTAGAATAGTCCATTATTCGGGTTTGGCATCTATAATTATAGAAGTAAACTTCACACTCGAGTTATTACCCCTCTATTTATCTTTCCTCAATCCAATGGAAACTCTTTTTATTTCCATCTAATCCTTTTGCTTTCGCACAAAACATAAACAACAAACAATGACGTAATATCCTATAATATTAGCACATCCTTCCATTTGAAGTTATTATCACATCCTTCCTTTTAAAGTTCTTAAGAGAGATATCTACCAGGAACTTGAACAATTCGTTCACTTCTGTTTGTCTTGACTGGCACAACAAGTTCTCTAGATGTTATGTTTGTTCCAACAGTTTGCAGTTCATTGTCTTCATCAGTATCATTGTACCCAGAGATGTCTTCATCGAAAATCTTATTCAAAAAGTGTTGATTTCTTCTGTATGTTTTTCCATCGTTTGTCTTTATGATGTAAGATCTGGGTGCTAAATGTTTTTTTTATGACAACTGCTTTCTGCCATGTTGACCTAGACTACTCTCAGACAGAATAATATTTAGGTAGTCTTGCTTTTGCATCGTATTTCACTTTGCTTTTCATCTGAGTAATGTCTCTGCATTTTCAGCTACCAATGGTTTCATTAGTTGGTATGATTCCCTGAGTCTTCTACTCGTCAGCAGTTGTGATGGTTAATATGGCAGTCCACTTATCGGAGTATTTCTATACTCAAGCATAACGAGATACAGATCTTACCCACTTTTGTATGGTTTGAATACTTTTGCTTTCGCACAAAACATAAACAACCAACAATGACGTAATATCATAATATTAGCACATAATCTTCTTCATGCAGTGGAATATTAAGAATTTTTTGCCTATCTGGAATTCTGGTCAAAGCTCCTGTGCCCAATTAATATATTTCAGAAGAAACTACAAAAGTCTGGACTGCATATACGGGAAGCTGCTGAAGAAATTAGTCCCTTTCATGCTTTCTGCAAAATGATGAGAAACTGACTAAAACCCAATCCTTCGAAAAAGCAAAAGAAGGTAGTGAATACTATGGATTCTCTGTAATCAAAACAAACAGAAGAAAGAAAAGACTTGATGGGAAGTTGAGTTCTAATGTAGGACTGTCAATAGAACTGCAATTCAAACATGTTGTGACAGAAGTGCTGGACAGATTTCATATGGAGATGAAGGACAGATTCCAAAGGCTGGAAAGAAAATGGATACCTTTGGGTTTCTTCTTGAACCAAGACACCTGTTAGATGAAGACACGCTTATGACAAACTGTGCTACTTTTCCTGTTTGTATGATGAAATAAATGGCAAATCGCTTTTTCAATGATGTCATTAATGCACGAGCACTTTTCATCAACAAACCAGTAATACAATCACCAATAGACATATTTAGGAAACAGGCTTCATATGGTAATTACGTGTTCTCAAACCTTGCAACCTCCTCCAAATACCGCTAACTCAGGCCACTTCCATTACGTCATGTGAGAGATCATTCTCAAAGCTCAAGTTCATCAAAAACTATCTCAGGAGCTCAATGACGCAAGAAAGGCTTATCAAGGCTTTAATGTCAGAGAAGTCACAAATACTAGAAAGTATTGATGTAGATGCTGTTATAGATATCTTTGCTGCACATAATTCATGATGTGAAGCAATATCAATTGAGATTTGTCACTTGTGCATTATTTAACTAATAAACAAAGGTATTATTCATTAGAAGAGTCTTAATGATTATTTTTTGTTAAGTTTACTGATATACTGAACCAATTTTATTTTGGGCTTATATATTTTTGCGTACATTATCTCATGTAAAAATTCAATGGGCCCCCAAAGAGGTCAATCCCCCCGGGCCCCCAAATCCCTAGTTACGCCCCTGACAGCTGTCAAAGATAAATTTTATAGAAGAATATGATATAGTAAAAGGAGGACTTGAGTTGTTTGCTCATGAGATATGAAACAGCAGATATAAATACTAAGACTGAGAAACAAAGACAGACTAAAGTTCTGCAAGTAACATCAGAAAGATGACTGAGTGTTCAGAGAAGAAATGGCCACCAGGAGAATATAAAGAAATTTTGTAAAGTACCATCCTAGAAGTTGTGTATGCACCAAGGGACACAGAGATTGTCATTTTTTTATAATAATAATATGTCTAAAGATTAATGAGGAATGCAGTATTTTTCGTGGCTACACAGCCCCAGCTCCAACCTACATATTTTGCCACATCTAACACAGGCATATGTGTAGCATACTATGAAAATAAATCCTATTTAGAGATAGGAGAATGCTTGCAACTATATTCATATAAAGAAAATAGAATGAAATATTTGCCTTTACCTTGCCTGCAACCTTGATCCCTTGATACCAAATAATATAAAATGAAATGGGAAAATCTAGTTTTCATTTATGCAATGAAGATCATGTGTTGTTATCCTGTTGACATGGACAATGTCCATTGGTGTGGACAATGTGAACATTAGTTTAATCCAAATGTTGTTTGATGGAAACTCTTCTGCCATATTGAAATCTGTGTTGCAGTTTGCTTTCCTCTGTCTTAATGCCTCAAAATAAAATCTAGCACTGAGTTGAAGGTTTTTATGAGCTTTTGATCATTCTGGGTTCAGAAGTTTGTATATGACCTGAGGGAAAAAAAAAACAATAATCAACAAGTTCATAAAATGTAATATTGGGGAAATTGATATTCTAAAAAAATTTAAAACATCAATAAAACTTTGCAAGCAAAATTTGCCACAGCTATGAAAAATTGTTGTGTGTATTAAGTGTATACAATAAACAGACCAGAAGTTAACATTGTTGTTTTTATTCTACCACTTCCAAACACAGAGACATTAAGACAATGATTTCAACTTTCTATTTGGTCTGACTGTTTAGACATCAACTTTATATTGGACTCACTGGTTAGGTCTATTACTTTATGGCAACCCTTAGGTAAGTCTCTAGTTGCTATTGGCTTGAATGGTCAATCAGCTGTGTGCCAACAATCTTGGTTGCTTTGACTGACTAGTAGCTGTATGACAAAAACTTGGCTGTATGACAAAAACTTGGCTGCCTTGATAGACTACTAGATGTATGACAAAAACTTTGCTTTGATAGACTACTTGGCTGTATGACAAAAACTTGGCTGCCTTGATAGACTACTTGGCTGTATGACAAAAACTTGGCTGCCTTGATAGACTACTTGGCTGTATGACAAAAACTTGGCTGCCTTGATAGACTACTTGGCTGTATGACAAAAACTTGGCTGCCTTGATAGACTACTTGGCTGTATGACAAAAACTTGGCTGCCTTGATAGACTACTTGGCTGTATGACAAAAACTTGGCTGCCTTGATAGACTACTTGGCTGTATGACAAAAACTTGGCTGCCTTGATATACTACTTGGCTGTATGACAAAAACTTGGCTGTATGACAAAAACTTGGCTGCCTTGATATACTACTTGGCTGTATGACAAAAACTTGGCTGCCTTGATATACTACTTAGCTGTATGACAAAAACTTGGCTGTATGACAAAAACTTGGCTGCCTTGATATACTACTTGGCTGTATGACAAAAACTTGGCTGCCTTGATATACTACTTGGCTGTATGACAAAAACTTGGCTGTATGACAAAAACTTGGCTGCCTTGATAGACTACTAGATGTATGACAAAAACTTTGCTTTGATAGACTACTTGGCTGTATGACAAAAACTTGGCTGTATGACAAAAACTTGGCTGCCTTGATATACTACTTGGCTGTATGACAAAAACTTGGCTGCCTTGATATACTACTTGGCTGTATGACAAAAACTTGGCTGTATGACAAAAACTTGGCTGTATGACAAAAACTTGGCTGCCTTGATATACTACTTGGCTGTATGACAAAAACTTGGCTGTATGACAAAAACTTGGCTGTATGACAAAAACTTGGCTGCCTTGATATACTACTTGGCTGTATGACAAAAACTTGGCTGTATGACAAAAACTTGGCTGCCTTGATAGACTACTAGCTGTATGACAAAAACTTGGCTGTATGACAAAAACATGGCTGCCTTGATAGACTACTTGGCTGTATGAAAAAAACTTGACTGCCTTGATAGACTACTTGCTGTATGACAAAAACTTGGCTGTATGACAAAAACATGGCTGCCTTGATAGACTACTTGGCTGTATGACAAAAACTTGGCTGCCTTGATAGACTACTTGGCTGTATGACATAAACTTGACTGTAGGACTTCTTCTTCTTCTTCTAGCCAGCTTTATTGCTGCTGAGCTGTGAGCTCTTTTGCAGACTGTGCCAAGGAAAAAAGTGTGCTGTTTTCTTCAGTTGTTCAGCACTGCCATACAGGGTGTTGGTTATGTTGGGCTGTAGTGGAAGTAGGGTCTGCCTAAGGTGGATTAGGGAGGGGCATTCAAAGAGGATATGGTTTATGGTTTCAAAGGGGTGGGCGCAGTGTCTGCAAAGGGGGAGTTGTGTGGAGTTTATTTTGTTCAGGTGGTAATTTAATAGTGGTGTGTGTCGTGTTCTTAGTTGAAAAATTGTAGATTGTTCTTTGCAGGGGAGAAAGTTAATACTGTGCAGTTTGTTAGGCGTAGTCATTTCATTGTACATGGCTCTGCCTGTGTTTCCTGGTGCCGATTGGTTGAGCCACTCCTCTTTGTGATTGTTGACTAACACTGACCTTAGGGTGAGGTAGTTAACAGGTCTATCTGGTTGTTCCATAGATGAACCTGCCTTTGATAGCTTATCTGCCTTTTCATTTCCCATGATGCCAATGTGTCCAGGAATCCACTGTAGTGTGATATTGATATTGATGGATTATCACAATGAGTGTTGTCAACTCTCTTGGGTTGTTTGAGGTGCTGCTGTTAAGTGCTTGCAGAGTAGATTGGGAGTCTGTAAAGACAACAATATCTGATGGTGGTTGCACTCCTTGACTGTATGACAAAAACTTGGCTGCCTTGATAGACTACTAGCTGTAGGACAAAAATTGGCTGTAGTACAAAAACTAGGCTGCCTTGAAAGGCATGGTTCTTGGTGAGTTATTTAAAAAGTGCACATCTTGGCATTTATCTCACTATTCCTCATTCGTTCAAATTTTGAGCACTACATATAGACCAATCCAATGAGTTAATGCCAACATGAATTAGCTGTTACCACTTAGTGCTGCTTCTCCACTGCATTGATGGTAACTTGAATGTATAAAATAAAATTTGCTACTTTGAATGGATGTGCCACATAATTATCTATATTGTTGGACAGCATGGAGCTTTTATTTCCATCTTGGACAATGTGTTCACAACTGTTCAAAGAGGAATGATGATTATGATTACTCAGTAAATAGTTCTGACACCATCAAGGTCTAAAGCCATCCAGGGGCGTAGCTAGGAATTTTACATTGTTTTGGGATCAGGGGCTTGACCTCATTGGGGGCCCAGGGGGATTTTCAAATTCTCCCCCCTCCTTCCCCCACCCTAGCTATGCCACTGAAGCCATCTTAATATACCCCCTATCTTAAAACCCAAAACATGTATAGCAATACTATTGGTGCAACCCCTCTTAAACATTCACACAAGAAATAGGCCTTAGATAATATTTGGCCCCTCTACTAAAATCCACCATAGACTCTAGATCTAGTCAATCAGTGTAAATAATATATGCTATGATTTATCGTTAGGTTATTTTATGAATACCTTTTTCTTCTACAAAATGTAACAAACTGCAAGGATTTTAGAATTTACTACTTTAGTTATCTTGAGTATAGTTTACAACAATTTAAGGTGTATAGATATAGTTATATAGATCTAGTATTATACTAAATCACTTTCATCCAATGAATGAAATAATTTGAATCAGAATGACAATCATTGACAATGAATGGGTACTTGGCAATTGAATTGAACGACGGTACATTTAGAACAGTGCAGACTTATCATCTTAAAGTAATTAAATAGATTAACAAGGACGAGACTTGAAATATTGATCTAGATTTTTAGCGCTAAGCTTGGTAAAATGGTGCTTGCTTAGAGCCTTTTTTAGCCCTCGATGAACAGAACTCAGGATTTTCACGTGATTTTTAATTAAACTTTCGACATGGAAGAGCTTACCTCTTGTGTTTATTTCAGTCTATACATTATTTCAATTTCGCAATATTACCTGTAAATACATTTAGATTTAGCTAGATATTTATTTAGCTTTTAAAAGAATACGCCTGCCCATGTCTCTTATTGATAATAATAAAATATCATTCTAGACACTTTTAAAACCGTTTTTTAAGTGCCAACGAAGTCCTAGATCTACTTGCTTTTTGTTAATTATAATAAAGATGGGAGAGAATAAAAAGCCAATCAATAATTAGGAAATATAATATTCAACGGCCTATGCCTATAGTAGCCTATACCTATCTTATCTAAATCTATGACTATGGCAATTGGTAATACTTTCTTAGTATTTAGAATAGTTACTAGATCTAGATCTAATAGTAATTCAATAGTGAAATAATAGTCTTAACTTTTTAATAGACTAAAGGAGACTAGATCTAAAATCTAATTACTAACTTATACTTATTAACCACTAAACGTCTTCTTAACATAATATTATAATAATATTTTATATTTATAATTTATAGTAATTTAAACTAGAAATAAAATCTAATTATTTAACTTATTATATTACTTATTACCATACAAGTTATAGATCTACTATACTATAAGTTATTTAAGTGTTAATATTGTTATTTAGTGTAGTCTAGGCTAGTTTCAATTTAAGTGAAGTAAAGTAACTTTCTATAGGCCTACTAATAATACTAATATTATGCTGTTTGCCTCCGATACTATTTAACTATTAAGTCTATTATCATTATCAATCCTTTTCAATTTTGAAATACTATCTTACTATGTACATCGGTTATGTACTATAATGGAGTCTATTAAAATTACAGGGCCGGTCTTAGGCCACTGCAACCTATGCGGCAGCACTTGGCCCCATGTTTCATAGGCCCTGCACAAATTCTAGGTGTAAATTATTAAAATAAACCATTTTAACTTATTATTAAAGGGTTTCTGGAATTCTCATGAAATTGTGAAATATACGAAAAAGTCATGAAAATCTTGTGAAATTATTAAAATCTTCTGAAAACTGTCATTCAATATGGAAAACACTAATCCTACTAGCAATAAAAAAAACGGCATTGTCAGCTTTCATTTAATAAAAATGTAATAAGAAGGCGAATTTTAACCAAAACGAGAAGTTCAAATTCTTAATTTACTTGAAAATTCACTGGTATACAAATATAGTTTTAAATCTATCTTAAAAAAAAAAAGCAATATTTTGCTAGTCAATAGTAAATCTAAAAGACATATCTAAATGTTTATCTGCTTTTTGTTGAAAAACTATCATCTACTGTAGATGGCTCTTAAAGCTAATTTCACAGTCGTTTTGTACTTAGTAAAGTATGAATAAAATGCAAAGACAAATTTATTTTCTAATACAAAATCTTAATTTTCACTTATTATCCTTATCACAGCCCAGAATAGGCCCTGCGCTATTCGTTTCTCATAGGGCCCCACAATCTCTAGGACCGGCCCTGTTAAATTATAACCATATTGTCATATAGATTAGATCTATATCTAAGACTAAGACAGACTAAGACTTAAAAGGGTGAAAAAATCTCTAGATTTTATTCCCCTCTAAAGAAGCTAATTTTCTGTGCTTGGACTAAAAAGCATCTTGAAACAAGAATACTTTCAAGTTTTCATATCGAAGACTGTTGATTAAGATGTTTTACTAGAAATTAATTTGATCACAATCATAAATAATCTAACAGCAAGTAGATTGCTCATGAGGTATCTTCATATATTTTGAATATAGATAAGTTATTGTATACAGTAGAAGGAACTTTTAGTTGCTCCATTTTAAAGTGTATGCTTTACTAAGCTTGTAATGAAGTATTCAGTTCAAAATATTAAAGGATGTGAGTGTACTCTACATTTTTGTGGTACACATTAGATTTTATATAGCCTGTTAGCCAACCTACATATAGAAATACACATCAATATGGAATTCCACTTTTGTTTTTATACTCAGGTTTTTATTGCATTATATTTCTTCTTCTTCTTCATCGTTCTCATTGTTATGTTGGAGTGTTCATATGACTAGACCAATACATGAGATGAACTGCGCAGTGGTTTCCAAATCAGGGAGCTCTCCATATAGTTTCCTTTCTATTGGGGTGATTTGGGGCCAATGTCTTATACGGGCCTCTTGGTAGAGAGAGCAGTTTTGGAGGACGTGGTTGGCATTTTCTGTTGATACTCCACATGGGCAGATTTCACTGGTTCCAATTTTGAGCTTCCGGAACATGTGTCTGTTGTGTCCGGTCCTAAGTCGAAAGTTTAGACGTTGGTCGGGATAGCTTATAGTAAGCATCATCTTTCTTGTGATTTGGATGGGAGCTCGTCCACTTCTCATTTAATTGCATTTATATAACTTTATATATTATATTGTGAGGTCAGGTACCAATAGATGCACATCATATCACATGTTACTTGTGGACTGCTTCCCAGATCATATGGTAATGCTAGGGCTGAATATGACATCCATTCCACCCCTGAAGTCAAGCACTTTATCACTAGGAAACCATTCCCCTCGTGACAATGTAAGGAGGAAATTAATTTTCCTTTTATAAAGTTGTAAAATTTACCACATGCTTTGTTTTCATTCCTTGTATACTGTTTCTGTTTGACCTTTGCAATGTTTACCAGAATGTTTAAAGAATGCCATAACTTTTTATGTTGCAGTCAGTAGCAAATGTCAAAGAAAACAATCCATGATTTAACCATGCTGAGCACTTGATGGGCACTGGAGCAATGGGTGTGTTAGTGTTTGCTTCTGTAATGTTTTTGAATAGGCCTATATAAATATATATTTCAATTTTCAACTATGTTGATTATATAAACTTTATAGATTGAGTTATATTGTTGCATAACAACATCTTAATACTTCTTTGCCAGATATTGAATATCATGTAATTTGAGTTTGAAATATTATAGTAGTTAATGAAGTTAATTTGTTTCTATTTCAGAAAGATTTGTGCAGACTTCACCCTGTAGGTCAGTTGATGAACAGAATGATATACACAAAATGTCAGGAGGCAGGATTGGTGAAGTGGGAAAATTATCCAAGGATCCTGACTGATTACTGATGCATTCATCTTCTATATGTCCAGGTAGCAAAATCTGTTATATGCTGGTATGTCATACTTTTAAAACAGAATTTGCATATCTTTTTAATGTGAATTCATTATTAAATGGAAACTCCGATGGTTTTTGACAATGTTTGATATAATATGTGTTTTGATTTACAGATAATGAATATATTATTTTTGCTTTTATTATTTGTAGTAATAACATAGTTAATGAGGTCCATTTAACCTATGGACTTCCTGTATAACGGAAAACCTTGCAACAAAACCTTTACCTTACAGTAAAGTTTACATTCTCGTAAAATATATCTTCGTCTATGCAGTTATATCTAAATCTTGTAAAAGCAAAGAAAAATATGTGTGTTAAAAGTCGATTCAATTTACATGCTTGACTAACCATGTCAGTGTGTATTTTCTCACCTGACCACTCAACACACAACAAACACCATCGCTTGGTTGTTTTGTCGTGACCAACTACACATAGTCTAGACTAGTTTGTTAGAATCAGTCAGACACACAATCTGATTACTTTTTGGGACAGGGAGGGGCTCGAGTTGGTTATCCTAATATCTATATATATAACTGTACTATAGTTCTGGACTAGGCCGTCACTAAGCCTAATAGTTCTGGACTAGGCCGTCACTAAGCCTAACAGATACTATAAGAATGAAGCAATACAATTGGTTAAAGGCTTTCTCAGCCCGCTGTAACTTATCTGGACCAGTTTGGAAAGGGAGCGGGCAGGGGTGGACTTATAGTGTCTAAATGAGCCCTGGCATTACTATACCATCCAGCCCACAGTTTGATGACCATATGATGTACGAATTACATCTATTGTTATCTATAAATCATGGCACCTAGTAGCATGGTATATGGATATAGATCTAGGTGATTCCATTATTATGAGAATATGTGCTTATAGTATTGCACTGTTAAGTCTGTTCTTTTATGAAAGGAAAAAGGATGCCAATCACATTAACAGTATTTATTTTCATTTAAAGAGGATCATTTGGCGATCCCACAGGCCAATAATCCTGGTTGCCAACATAGCTAGTCCGCCCATGAGGGGAAGGGGGAGAGGGTATCCGATTCTATGTTAGTTAGTGTGATCACTTTTCTTATCTTAACTTATAAAATACTTTAAAAAAGATGATAACGTCCTAGGTGTGTTGCTAGGTCAATCTAGCCATGCATGTTAACCAATGACTTAAATTCTGCCAAGTCATTGGTTGTCCTAGTATATGGAACAAGGAATATACCCTTATCTTTGTGTCTTTATGGGTATTTTATTAGGTTTCTTTTTTTGTATTTAAAGATTATGGTTCAGTGTTTTATAAATAATTGCTACTTTACTTTCTAAATTAAGTGATATTTATTAATGTTTTCTTGAGTTGAGGATCCCAAACAGAGGATGTAAATTCCATTATTGGCCTAACCAAGATTAAATAATATTTTAGTTTTATGATCTTAATTCATTTGTAGAAATTTCTTTTAATAAACTCTGACTTTATAAAACATGAATTTAATATCTTAAATAAATGTAAGAGCTTCTTATCAATACCTTGTTCATTATCAAGTTATTCAAATTCAACCTCTTCTTTTATTTTTCTGTCATATCGCACATGTATGTTTGGCTTAGTGGTTAAATTGTTTGTCTCTCAATCAAATGTCTAAGGGGCTCAAGTACGAATCCTGAATCCGGCAGTTTTTCACAACCAATTTTTTAAAATAATAATTCTCGATCAAATCATCATTAAAGCTGGCTTGTGTGTGATTTATGGTTAGGGTGTATTATAAATGGTGTATTTCATGGATCTCAAAAAAAAAAAAAAAATATATATATATATATATATATATATATATATATATATAAATAAAAAAATAAATTACCTTGCAAGATGTGCAAGTTTCAGTGTAGGTTAGATGTGTAGTTCTAAAAAAAAATAATAATAATAATATTACTTCACTTATGATGGTAGGTCAATTATATATACAGTTCAGAATGTTTGGGGTTAAGGTTAAGGCTTAGTGTACTTGCAAAGTGTGTGTGTGTGTGGGATGCTAGATGCATACAACCTTCAGTGTGAGTTTGTTGTGTATGTCAGCCAGCATACAGGAAGTGTGATAGGTCGATGCTGTTAAAAAAACTCCCTAAGAAAAAAAAATGAATAATAAATATAATATTTCACTACAGCCATTTTAGTGTTACAAAAAAAATATTATTTTGTGAACAAACAACTTGAACAATTTAAATGCTATTTAACATTCATTTTTTTATGTGGCTTGTTTACCTGTCGGTCAATAAGGTCAAAGGGGCCACATCCCTGTAATGTTTCATTCCTTATTTACGCCCCTGCCTTGTAGATTTGTATATGTATTTGTATTGTGCTCCCATAGAGCAATTATTATTAGATTTAGTGAAATGTTGTTAGCATGTGTCTTAGTTAGTCTGAGGGAAACGCTCCTATCAAGGATGCGCCCCTCACCAACCAGCCTGTATGGTTTAATAATTCACGCTCCTTTCACATCTCATCTCATAGCCTCCTACACCAGGGCTGGTGTGTTTTGTTGACTGAAGGGAGATCACAGCAGCTCTCCACACATTCCTGTTGAGGGGGAGTTACTCATCACCCTTGACCAGAACTGAAGGCATTCCAGACTAAAGTCCCAGGACCAGTCTGTACCTACCAAAGGAGTAAGCCCACCGCATGGCATCCTCATCACACTAGTACCTGCAGGACGTCAAGCCGAGAGGAACACCAACTCATTTCACCTCTGAAGGAGAACCTTGGACAAAGATATAAGTGGAGGACAGCCGAGATAAGCAAACCATATACGAGCGCTTGAGCAACATCCCAGTGATAAAATTGTCTTATAAACTATCCTTAATCTATTTGTACATCCCCCCAAACTCATTGATTGTATATCTATTAATCACCTCCTATTAAGGATGGCTGCCTGGTCGTGCGGTTTGCTCGCTGGACTGTCGTTCGGATTTATCGACGGTCGAGGGTTCAAACCCTGCCCGCTCCCATCCCCCGTCGTCCTGCGGGAGGTTTGGACTAGGAAGTAAACTATCTTCAACTCTGAAGGAACATCCGAATTATGTAAAACAAAACAAAACAAATATTGTTTCTTTCACAAAATCATAAAGCTTTGGTTCTTGCTAATGCCTGTCCACGTGCCTATGCAATATCAACATTCTATTTATCGCGTTTTAGCCCGAAGACTTTTTCCCTAGGAGTCACAGGCCCATCATCTCCATTGGAAAGTACAAACTGTCCGATCGGCTGACATATTCCACCACACCTAAATAGTATATTGCAGGAATAGGAAGACTCCCTTTAAACAGATGGGTTGGTGAGTGGACAGTCGCAAAGATATGATGTTGATTTTTTTTTGGAAATTGAACTCATTTGACAAGAATGTCATACAGGGGTCCTTTCTGTAGTTCACTTTCACCGTTATAAAGTTCATCCAACTGTAGTTACGATTTATTAAAAAATAGAAATCCAGACCAACATCCAAGCATACTTGGAGCAGCAACTTTGTATACAATTGAAATATTTTTGCAAGAGATTTTTATACTTTTTCAGAAATGAACACATTTCTTAAAGACATCACGTACTGTAGTAGTCGTTTCAAGAAGATTGCAAAAGAGAAATCCGTCTTTATAATCGCCATCTTTGCGTACACCAGTAATTATGATCCATTTGCAACATCTTTGGATTCTTCAAGCTGGATGATAAATATTTGAAGTGGAGCAAAATCCTTCACAAGTTTGCATCCAACATCACAAGACAAACCTTCACCTGGAACCCTAAAGAATACATGTCGTCGTTATTTGGAAGCCTATGCTAAGCAGATGGGCAAGATGTTCTGGACAGTTGGAGAGATTTATCCAGAACTGAGACGCCTGAAAGAAGGAGGTTGATGACTAATGCCTCAATGCAGAGTTATATTTTCCGGGATTATTTGATGGCTAAATCACCAGACGTGTCAGCTATTTTGTCTTTAGATATGGAAATTGAACGTAATTGAATAGATCTAGTTAGTACGGCTCCAGTTATTACTGGTACTCGAACAATGTATTTGGCCACTAGCAACAGTAAGTCCTCAGCAATGATGTGAGGTTTCATATTGATTACATATTGACATTGAACATCCGAGCTTTGCCGACAACGACATACAGTACTTGAAAAAAAAATGTAAATTTGAAAGTCAAGAAAACCCAAACTTTACTGCTGGCAAATAAACAAAAACTAGCAGTCGTCGAACGGTTGAACACCTAATTTGGTGGCCTTCAGAATAGCCCCTGCATTTTGCGTAATATTTGATTTTTAATGTAAAAAACACTCATTTGGAAGCCCCCATGAAGTGGGGGACCGGAAGGATTTTTCAAATTATCCTCCCTCCTTCCCCCAACCTAACTACGCCACTCCCCATAACTCATCTATTCTATGTAACTTTACATCTTGTCACAGAACAGGGACTATAGGATGAGCAGAGCAATAACGGCTGTATATTTAGAATTGAATGTACATCTACACTTGACTTTAGGGATCAGGTCTTACATCATTAGACCCAGGCATTATCTATAATTAGAGGAGCGATATACTATCTTATATAATAACTTAAGGAGCACACAGTGTGTAACATCCTTGACTCTGTGTACAGACAGTGTGTCTCATAGCAGAGTATATAGCTAATCAAGGAAATGGATTACCGTAGATCTGGTATTTTATTTTCCTTTCAGTTTCGTTGGGTTGACGTGTTTACTGTGTAGCGTACTGTCCATGGATAGTACAGTCGAAACGCATAGTCGATAAACAAATTTAAGCAACACAATTTTTAAGGTAACTTTTCTATATCTTACTTTTTTTTAAAGCATACATTTTTAATAGATAAAGCTCTAATGAATTCAGCGACTTATATTATTTCTACCTTTTATGTACATTTTTTTTTAAGAAAATTAAAATAACAATAAAAAAAAACTTTTTTTGTGTGTAAGTAGCTCAATATTTAAAGAAGAGATTATTTTAAACATAAATTGAATGGCTTCGATTGATAGCTCAGGGATATGTCGTCTAATACAGTCAAGGGTCCTGTGGTATGTTCTCTGGACTGTCATCTCTGTCCCGGGTTCAAACCCTGCCCGCTTCCATCCCTCACAGTTGTGCAGGTGAATGTAATAATCTGATCGGATAGTCTGATCCTAAACATTTATAACAAAGGCAAATGTATTTAAAATATTATTATTAAAATGATGTATATATAGTTCGTCCATCGTGGTTCGATGATGACCACTTTTGTCATCCAAGTAGCTAAGGGCTTTGCACTGGGGTTTTATGCCTCCTAATGTGGCTGGTGAGACCTATGTGAGCCCGAAATGTTCTGCTGCACACTGGGCAGGTTATTCCAGCTGGAGCTAGTGTCATTGGCCATGCTTTTCTTCTCTGGCGTTTTTCTTTTGCCAGCGTTGTTCTCTTTTCCTCAGCAACCTGTGCGCCAGTTTTCACAGCGCGACGATATGATGCTCTGTCATGTGCCTCTGTCTCCCTGGTGGCTGGGTCTATGCTGAACGCATTCAGAGAAGCTTTAAGGGCGTCCCTGAATTGTTTTCTTTGACCGCCTTGAGAGCGCTTTCCTTCGCTTAGTTGGCCATACAAGAGTCGTTTAAGGATGCGACGGTCTTCCATTCTGCAGACGTGTCCTGCCCATAGCAGCTGGGACTGCATCAGGATTGTGTGGATGCTTTGCAGACCCGCTCTTCGAAGGACTTCAGTGTCTGGCATTTTGTCTTGACATTCAGTATTTTTCTTAGACATGTCACGTGGAAGTGGTTCAGTTTCTTTGCAATGTAGGGAGGATGACAGCTCTATAGCTCCATAGCTTTGTATTTGTGGTGATACCTCGTCTGTTCCAGACATTTTTAGACAGTCTGCCATAGGATGCACTGGCCTTGGCGATACGCAGGTCGATTTCATTATCAATCTTTCCGTTTCTGGAGAGTGTGCTGCCAAGATATGTGAATCTGTTCACTGCGTTTATATTATGTCCATTTATCTTGATGCTTGGATCCGAGTAGTCTTTCCCTGGAGCAGGCAAATATAAGACTACAGTCTTTTTTGCTCTGAAAATAATCTGCAGAGCATCGTCAGTGACTGCTCAAGAGCATGCTCGGACTTTGGCCTAACCATTAACACAAACAATGATGTAAAGGCCTATATATAAATACTTTTTTCGTTTTCGAATTTCTTGCATTTTCTTCTCAAAAAAATGTCACAAACAAAACGAAACTGTCAAACTATTTGAAGCAAAACATTATTGCTGCATTTCCTTTTCAAATGTTGTTTATTTGTATTTATGAACAATGTTATTTCGCCCCCCCCCCCTTTTTTTTTAACATAAATTTTAACAGGTGATGCAATATAATAATTCAATTTGATAAACGCTGTGTCATTGTTTAATCAACAGAGCTCAAAATGTATCAAAATATATCCAGCGTTACAATTTGGCTAAATAGATGCACAAGGTATTGCGGCCGTCTTTGAAAGTAGAATGTTATTCTCAAGCATTACACTCTGACATCAAGATTTGTATTCAAGCTCTCTTTTGAACAAACGTATAGGTTTTGTAATATCAGTTTATATCGCCAGTCACTGACAATAAGAAAAGAAGTCTAATTTCGTTAATCCTTTAAATCCAAGAAGAAATGTTTGCAGACAAAAAAGATCAAGACTTGGTGGAGAAAACTACGGATGTCCAGGATCGGTCATTTGTCCACTCTGCATCAGTCAAATTATTGTTTCATCTAGTCTGTGTTCTGTTACTGACCGTTGTTGTTTTATCAGTATGTCTGTTTCAACTGCAACGGCGAGTACATAACTTGGAAACGTATTTACTTGACCTAGATCATCGAAATGCTCTAGCCGTAGCCAGAAAGAATTTAGATCAAGATCTAGCAGCAGACCAGTCAGTACAGGACGGTGAAGTCATTAAACATAAAGAAAACATTGAACCCGGGCACCTGCAAAGATTGTCCGAAAGTCAATTCAATTCTAAGAATGGGAAGACAAAATCTCGAGACACAACACAGGTCACTGAAACGTTCTTTCATAAATTAACCAGAAATGTAAGAAACGTACAAAGTACTAACTGCAAAATCAATATTCACGATGTATTACAAAGCTACTGCGAAGACGTGAACAAAAAGAAAGTCCCTCCTAAAAGTAAGTTAGAAATAACTGTTTAAACACATTAAAGAACTTATGTAATGTCTAATGTGTCCTGAAGTAAGATTGATATTGTTTTCTACCCACAGACCTATATATATATATGTGTGTGTGTGTGATTCTACCTGTAGTGAATAGACAGGTCACAGACAATTGTTTTACTAGTACTACTAAATAAATGCATGTCTCTTAAACGTAATATAGATGAAGATATAAATAAAACACGGAACAATGCTGCACTGAGAGGTAGATGGGCTATAAAGTACACTTGACTATTGTTGGCATCAAATTACAACCCAATTACCTACTATACTATGTAAAGACATATGCTTCTATAAGGAACGGTTGATTAGGGTGCCATATGGCTAGCACAACGACCAACCGCCTTTAATTGGGTCGACTCAGGGGCGTGCTAAAAATCCCGAAATTCAAAATCCCAGTCTTCACCAAGATTCCAACCAAGTAGTCCAGGTTCGGAAGCCAAGCGCTCAACCACTCAGCCACTGAGCGCCACCTACTATACTGGTTTAGACGTATTTTGACTGACAAGACGTTGAATTTTAAACGCCCAGATTTACTCTTTATTGACTAACAACAGCGAAATCCTCAATTATCCTTGTCATCGCAGTAGCGTAAGTACCACTATCTCGCAGTATAAAGAGAAAAATTGAATAACAAAAAAAAAAAGAAAAAAAAACATAAGCTTGGAAATTAAGCGACTAAACATGCATACAAAGATTCAGAGGTCAGTAGACCCTACTGTTGCAGACCTGCCACATCACATTGATAAGGTGACTACAATGAAATTTGTTTCCCTCTAACGAACCTCGACCCTGGCAGAGCCAGAGAATAAGTTCATTTCTATAATAGTAATAAAATAAAGTCCTTTTTTTGAGCGCATGAAGGTAATGGTCTAAAGATAAATTGGGGTGGGCAGACAATATACTGTAGACCTATAGTTGTTTGTTGTTTTTACCTTACTCCTAGACACACACGTGTTCTTAATATTTCTTTTTCTTTTCTTTCCATTCAGAGAGCGTGGTAAGTATTTGTCTAAATATATCGCCATTTTAAAAACTAATTTTACGCATTTAAAAATATAATTTTAAAAATATTATGATTTTTTTTTAAATAGCTCAGTACAAAAACTATCTAGAACTCAAATGTCTAAAATAGGGATGTTTCTGAAAGTTTTTTTTTATTTATAAAATATTCCTCATAACAAATATTATTCCTATTTATAGTACCACACTAATGGGAAACACAAAGGAAAGCACTCATCGAAAGGAAGTAATAACAGACGATGTGTTCATTAACAGTTTTAAAACACAAAGACAGTGACTTCAGGCTTCAGCCATCAATACACAAAGAGTCTTGTCTTTAGATTCACCAGTCTTTTCCTATATTCAAACCGTTTAACCGACCACTCCAGGCCCTTAACTCTTTCTCTCCGTAATTATTTACCACATTCTGGTGGAATCAACGCTGGTATCGTCAGTTAGGAGAGAAAGAGTTAATGCAGTTCTCTGAGAGCAATAAGGACGGCTCTTAGCTCCAGACTGCTCAGATTCCTATCAGCCGGTCTCAACAGTCTTTCTTCTTCGTATCAACATGCCGTCTTTCTTCCCCGTATCAACATGCCGTCTTTCTTCCTTGTATCAACATGCCGTCTTTCTTCCTCGTATCAACATGCCGTCTTTCTTCCCCGTATCAGCATGCCGTCTTTCTTCCCCGTATCAACATGCCGTCTTTCTTCCTCGTATCAACATGCCGTCTTTCTTCCTCGTATCAACATGCCGTCTTTCTTCCCCGTATCAACATGCCGTCTATTGCTCGTGTTGAACAGTGCGCTAGTGCGCACCATAAGAGATTTACAACAATATATATTGAGTCCATTCACCTCTAATAGGTACCTGACGTTGGTTGGGGAAAAGTAAAGGCGGTTGGTCGTTGTGCTGGCCACACGCCACCCTCGTTAACCGTGGGCCACAGAAACAGATGACCTTTACATCATCTGCCCTATAGATCGCTAGGTCTGAAAGGGGAAATTAACTATGTGATTATAAAGCGGGGCATTCCAATTCAACGTAACAGATTCTAGAGTTCTAACATTTTTTAGTGGAGAGTTAAAATGCGAGAAAGAGCAAAGAAAAAAAGAAAGGTCGGTACTACCAAAAAATAATTAAATAAACAATCTATAGCCTGGAAACATTGTAAATCAGGTGCATGTGTGTATCTCCGTAAAAAAAAAATCTTAGGATGGGGGAAACTATGACTTCGTTCTTAGCGAACGAATGAATGAACTTTTGACCTCAATATGGCTTCCTGATACAGACGTTGACAGAGAGGACAAGGGACTTCCTTGGGGTGAAAAAAAAAAGCTTCACCACACCTTTACACCAGAGGGCCGTTCGCCCACTGGAATTAATTTCACAGAAAAACAATGAAAAGGATAAGATCTAAAACATTTGATCCAATGAGAATTGATCTCTTGACCCCTTATGTGGCCATCAATCATAATCTAATCAATCTTTTATTACATTCAGAGTTTAGAGTCGGCCAGCTATGAAGCGAAATTTTACAAAATATTCCCGTACAAGACGTTAAAATCTAAGGCAGCGGGTAAGCATCAGTTTTATTTTGTTTTTGTATGTCGATAGTTCAATGTTTATAGCTTCTAAACCGTGAATACCAGTGAGATTTAAAATGTTTCGGTCCTAAAGTAACTTTGCTTATCTTATAGTTATAGATTACAGAATAGTTCAATAGGTAGGTCCTAAAGTAACTATACTTATACATTACAGAATATGTAGGTCCTAAAGTAACTATACTTATACATTACAGAATATGTAGGTCCTAAAGTTACTATACTTATACAGAAAAGCTCCCTCAAAAAAGAAGATAATCACGTTCTACACGTATCCATATGTTAATCTCGTCGTGCTAGTTAGAGACTTAAACTCTGCAAGTCATTGCTTTTATTGGGATATTCAGGCAACCCATTTCAAAAGACACTTATATGAATTTGTCCTAACACATTGAATAAGAAAAGTATCTTTATCTTTGTGCATTTATGAGTATTTGAGCATGCTGTATTTTTGTAGCTAGGAAATTCGTTATACCCTGTCGTCACTCAATATATTTTTTTATAATACTTTAACATTATTGTTTTATTCCAATTTACTTAAGCAAAACATTAAAATACATCAAATACAATATTCACTTAAATGCCTCTCTTTAAATTCCCAATCCATTATATTTTCCTAATAAATCAAACATGTCTATTTGCATAGCTCTGTTTTACTTTCATTCCAAAATCTAACCAATTAAAAAAGGGGGTATCAGCATTGGGGGAATGTCAGTAGTTTCAAGTACTTTGGATCTATCGTCTTAGATGAAGAAATCAAACCTGAACTATTGTCCCGAATCGCACATTCCACAGCAGCACTTGCAAAACTCAAAACAATATGGAAAGACAAAAACATAGCCCTCGACACCAAATTCAGACTGATGCGCTCTCCAGTCATGGCCACATTTTTATATGTTTGTGAGTTTTGGGCGATGACTACAGAGCTAGAGAGGAGGATCCTAGCAATGGAACTGAGATGCTACAGAAGTATACTATGTATCACATGTAAAGACCGCATCACAAACGAGGATATTAGAGACAGGGTTACTACGATTGGACCACACGATGACCTGCTAACTATTAAAAAAAAAACTAATAGTCTATGGCCATATTACAGGGTCTTCGTGGCTCGCGAAGACCTTCCTTCAAGGAACAGTACCAAGAAAAAGAAGAAGAGGCAGACAGAGAAAACGATGGGAAGACAACATAAAAGAATGGACGGGCCTGCCATTGAAAGAGGTTCTATTCAAGGCAAAAGACCAGAAAGGAATGGAGAAAGACGATCGATAAATCTTGCGTGGTTCCCTAATGGTCCAGCAGACTAAGGGATTGGTGAGGGTGAAGGTGAATAAACAAACTAAATAAACGCCAAAAATAAAAACTTAGTAAAACCCAGTATTTATATTATCTCTTCTTCTTATCATAAGGCGAAAACACGTTTACAGAAAGAGAGTTATGGGCTCCTCACATTGCAGTGGTAAACATAGAGAACATAATTACTTATCCAAGTAAAGGTAAGGTGTTCAGTATCTAAATAGTTAGATCAAAGAATTTGATATTTCATTTGAAAAGTTTTTTTGATTCTAGCCTCTATAAATAGTGTGTCTGGAAAGTACTCACGTCATAAGAGTCTTAACAACGTTAATAGATATATTAACTCGCTCTCTATGTCTCTTGGATGTTTAGATTTTTGCAATCGAATGTTTGAAGATTTATTTTACATTTGTTGTTGTTTTTTGTTCAGCCGACTAGTATTTTTGTCAACATTTCAGAGTGTTTTCAAGTCAATTAGTATATTGTATTGTGCAGAACAAAATGTCAGCCTATTTGTAGCCCTTAGATAACTTGTTCTATCTTGATTTGATATTATTCTCTACAGATAGTCCTCTTGGCATCTTTAATGTGAGCAATGAAAGTGATATTACTCCACTGGTACATGTAAACAACTGGAAGAGAGGCGAGTTTACTGTGAACAAATCTGGCTTATATAGCGTACACTTTAATGTAAGGATATAAACTGTAGAGAGAGAGAGAGAGAGAGGACTAGAGAGGGAAATGAAGAGAGATAGAGAGGGGTAGAGGGAAGGAGGAAGGGAGGGAGAGATTCAAATGATGAAACTAAAGAAGTTTTATTTTTGTGCATGTTTAGTTATTGCTGGTGAGAATAGTATAATTGACATCTAAGTTATAACTATTTGTTTGTTCTACATCATTGATCAAGTTCAAGCTTTTCCTTATATTTACAAGTCTATAGTCTGTTTGAACTAACAACATAGGGACAAAAAGAAATGTAGAGTTACGGATACATTTAAATTACTCTTAAAGTATCTTTTTATATATTTCATTAGCCATGGGGGGGGGGGGGGGCATCTTATCGAGACATACAACAAACATATGACGTATGTGTGGCTCAATGACATTCAATATCATAGTGCTACATATGTTGATCAGATATCTTTAGGTTAGTTGATAGGATAGTATGTAATTTAATGTTTTATCGTGTGAGTTAATGTTTTATTGTTAATATTTTTTTTGTGAGAGTTAATAATTTATTGTGTGAGTTAATGTTTTATTGTGTGAGTTAATGTTTTATTGTGTGAGTTAATGTTTTATAGTTAATGTTTTATCGTGTGAGTTAATGTTTTATATTGTGAGTTAATGTTTTATTGTTTATGTTTTATTGTGTGAGTTAATGTTTTATTGTTAATGTTTTATTGTGTGAGTTAATGTTTTATTGTTAATATTTTATTGTGTGAGTTAATATTTTATTGTGTGAGTTAATATTTTATTGTGTGAGTTAATGTTTTATTGTGTGAGGACAGCTGTTCCATTAATTTTTAATTAATTAAATTAAGTACGTTATTGTCGCAACAGATTACTTTGATAGACAAGTTAAGCAATACAAATATCGGACTGTTTGTGAATAATAGAGCAATGCTAGCCTGCCCTCCAGGAGGTTTCATCTGTCCTTCTAACTATTTTGACAGCAGCCGATATAGAATATGTAACATTCAAGGTAGGTAACTGTAAAAATTAAATATATATGAATGATATTCCTAGAAGGACATGTAATAATCTATTAATGCTTTGAGAACCAATAGATATTTATAAATAATTTTGTAACCTGATGGCTCTAAGGGTTCAGCTGAAACTTGAATTCAAATTTTATTGGAAGCGGGGTCTTTTATTTTGCAGATTTTAATAACTCTGTACTTCTCTCAAGCACTACTGTGTACTTACAATAGGTTTGGTCAAGTAAGTGCATTTCTATTTCATTACGTGGTCGAGAGACCAAGTACACTTAAACTTATCTTGGCTTGGCTACCTATGAAGGGGGCTCGAGATTCGACACCCGACTCGAGCAGA
The DNA here is from genome assembly GCF_947242115.1 of Biomphalaria glabrata. NCBI lineage: Eukaryota > Metazoa > Mollusca > Gastropoda > Planorbidae > Biomphalaria > Biomphalaria glabrata. Next base: position 23,345,443 of record NC_074725.1, on the reverse strand, counting down.
GTTGAGTTTACTGAACGCCCAAAGGCAGCACCGAAAACCTCCCATATACCCCTCCCCCCCCCCCTCCCACTGGTCCACAAATGAGATTGGACCATAGCGCTTTGAACATGCTATATGCATGAAAGTAGCCCTATATAAAAGCTATAAAGTATAATTTATTTTATTTACCCTATAAACACAGCTAGTGATGCACTAAAAATGATGTATTTAAGGAAAAACATCTATTTTTGATTGTGACAACCAAGAAAGTTTATGTTGTTAGCTCAAACACAAATCCGGTTTGTATGTAATTGCATGGCTGATATATGTAGATAGGCATGTGGATTGTTAGGTAGTTGGGTATGTTGATTATTAGGTAGGTGTAGTAACGTAAGTGGATAATTAATTATGTGAATAGGTGGGCAAACCTTGGGGGATATTTAGGTAGGTATGTGGATAGTTAGGAAAGAAACCTACCTTTGTTTTAGTGAGTACTTTTTGTTGATCTCTTTTTTTTTGTTGTAGGTGTTCTCGCATTGAGAAACGGAGATGTCATTGTTTTGAAGACAATGGTTCCCAATACAATAATCCGCCTAGAAAGTGGAAAAGCCTCAATTCTTTACTTTGTTTTACTCTCAGAAGACAAGCCTGCACAGGGATCCTCATAGAGTGACTTCAAGGCCCTAACCTCACTTGAACGGTGCATGTGGCCCTTTAATAAGAATGCACAAAACAAATAAAAACAGCTATGTAACAGAAGAAAACAAAAAAAAACACAAACTTTTCTTATTCGCTGAGAATATAATTTCGTTTGAAAACTAGATGACCCACTAACTCGACATTGAGATTGACAAACATCTATCTATATCTGACCATTTCAATAAAGATTTAAAAAAAAACATTTGGCTTTCTTGTCCACTGATTTTTAAAAAAAAGGTGATGGGGAATGAAAGGATGCTTTATGCAACTCAATATATGGTGCCAGATCCCCCTAACGGATTAAAGATCCTGATATTTACGACTCGGTACCCAGTGTAATAACCCTACCATGTAATGCCATCATAATAATGTACAGTTCAGGTGGTCATGATCTGGGACTGTGTATAGCATGAGGTGTAGGATTATGAACAATGGACCATGTCAATCTATCAGATGTCGTTCACAAAGTCGAGAGTCATAGGTTTTACTGCATTATTATTTATAACCTTGGACCCAGTTCAAAAAATCATTTTGTGTGGGTAAAAACAAAAGCCGTACTTAGAACTTTGTCTGTCCAATAGAATTAACATTTGTCTCAATTATCAACTTCCCGCCTTTCGGGGGGGGGGGGGGGGGGAATCTTTGTTATGAATACTCTTGATTTTTCATAAATTATCCCCCCCCCCCCCCCCAGTCGTAGTAAATTCAATTTAATTTTCATCCCAAATAATTTAATCACCTCTGCACAGGGCCGCCGCGAGGGTTGTGGCCGCCTGCATGCAAAACTAAAAATGCCGCCCCCCTTTTTTTTTTTTCTCTAAAAAACAATTCCATTAAGACTGAGCTGGACGCTGTTCCAAAAGTGGCCTTTGATTTAAATCTATTTTTTGTAGATCATTCCAATTTTTCCTTGCATTTTTGCACCGCTGTTGTATCCCTCAAGTACAACTATAAGCCATGTACTAGAAACAATTTTGACTATACGTCCTAAAGAAATCTGGATTATTAATTCTTTGTGATAAACATTAAAAACTGATCTCGTTATGACTGCTCGCTTATTCTCCTATTTTTGCGACGATTATAATTCATGAGCTGCGACGGGTATATTACAATGATCATAAGTCATAATCTATATACAATTCTCGATAACTTTGACTGCTCAATAGTGTTACATGGTCTGCACGTGGGTATGTTTAGGTGTTTCTTATTCCAATTTAAAGTAGAATAATAAATAAAAGCTTCAAATACAAAAGCCATTAGAACTTTTTCAACGTTCGTAAACTTTCATAATAATTATCACGATTGTATTTTGGAAAGATGTGCATTGTATCCACAATCATCTGACATACACTGATTAAGAGTTGCCTATAAATTTATCCAACAAATGAAGCAACTCAGCCCTAAATATTTTCATGAGTCTAATACAAAGTAAATACTCCAAAGTACAAGTCACTTATACAATGACTTGAAATAAAACATAGTAAGGCAGTGTTTCTCACATTCTCGGGTGGCGACTCCCTAGATTTTCGTTCGAGACCCTTTTAGAAGCTGTAGCCCAGAGGCGCGATGTAGGCTCCCATAGTGAGGTCTGTGAGTTTTTTTTTTTTTTTTTTTTTTTAGAATGTAATAAAAAAAAAGAAATTTCACGAAAACGTTGTTGCTGGGTTTTTTTTTGGAATAGTCTTGTTTACATAATTTGTAAGTGTTGTACAAAGTTCCTCCTGAAGGTAGAATTAAAGATACGGCAGGTTTCCACTCAAGTCGGCTAGGAGTCTGAACATTTTTTTCTCCGCTCCCCTCCCCCCTCCCCGTTGTTGGTCGGTTGTTGGCTTATAGCTTAAGACAGCTAGTACAACTAAACCGTTGTAGGCGTTTTATATCTGTTAATAGCTAACAATAACTTTTGAACAACTCGAACAAACTTCTTTGTAAACAAAAAACTCCATATAATTGTTATTATTCAAGTTTTAACTTGAGATAACAGGATTTTTTTATTCGAAATTTCTACCAACTATGTATTTGAAAGACGATATATTTATGTCTAAAAGTACAAAACATTCTATCCGTTTAGGCACTAATTAACTCTTTTTTTTAATCTGTAACTTTCTTTCGTTCAGTAGTTAATGATAATGAGTAAACCAATTTAAAGATGACCAGATCTAGATCGGGGGAGAGGGGGTAGGTATAATACAGTTGGCAAAGGTGAGCTATTATAAATGAATATCAACTCACTCTGTCTGGTAAAAAGTGTGGACACGTTATTTCTCCTACACCCATTCTCGGATCAAGTTTAAACTTTGCACAATTATTCATTGACATGAATAAAAAAAAAAAAGTAACCAATAAGACAATTAATTACTGGTAATTCATTATTTTGTTTATTTGCAACAAGGGAAACTATTATTTCAGTAATCACAGATTTATTGGGTTTAGTCCCCTTAAATAATCGCTAACGCTATCTCTCCCCCACGCATTCTCCGAACAAGTTGAACAAGTTGATACATGTAGGCCTACTTTAAACAATTATTTATTGTAACTAACAAAACATGAAACAATGAACAAAAATACTCAATAAGTGAATTATTGGAAATTAATAATTTTTTGTGATCGATTGAGCGAAATAGCATGTACATTATTGGTAAATATAGTGTTAGTGCATTCTTCCCTTTTGATAAGCTTTGTTTTGTTTTGTTTTTTACAGTTTTTTTTTTTATAAATATTTTGCCTGTACATGAACTCAATCGCATTTTTAATATATTCCAGTGCAATGTCAAACTGCATATTTTTCGATTGCACCAATCGGCTGAAGATATTGAAACCAATGAAATCTATATTGCACCAGAAGGCTAAAATAACCAAAAATTGATTTTTAGCGGCCCACGAAAGGGGAAAAGATGCCACTAGTTTTGTGTGGCCTGACCGTCTTGTTTGAATCTCAGAAACTAGAAGAGAAAATGAAAATCGGACTTCATGATATTTTAGATCATTCAAAGTTCTGGTACAACGGCTACTTTTTTTCTTTTCTGAAAGCGAAAAAATATTTTTTTTTAAATCAATTATGCAAGCAGCTTTTTTCATAAAAATACGCCATTTTTACAACTATTCACTATTAATAGTAACAAATAATTGAGGCTGTTTAGATTTTTGATAGAAAAAAATAATTTTTTATTGCTAAGTTATGTAAGTTCTGTCATACTAAATACTACATTTACTAAAAAAAATGTTAACTTTATTTACTATGCAAATAATATCAATCAACAATTACTTTTTCATATTATCGCGTGAACTGCAGATTGCACATATAGGCCTATTAATGAAACACAAAACTATTTTTTTTTACGGAAAATGTTTTTTTTTCTTGAGGCTTTGAATAAGAGATTGACTATTTTGCGAAACAATTAGATCAATTAGATACTCATTATAAGACATCAGTTAGGCCAGGTTCACATCTAACTTCACATTCACTTTCACCTATCCCTTGGTCTGCTGGACCTTTGGGGCACCACACAGGATCTGTCAACCTTCTTTCTCTATTCTTCTCTGTCACTTGCCTTTGATAGAATTTCATAATGATATTCTTTCTGAAAATATTGAAACCTGCCTTTTTTCCTGCCTGGGTGGACCACTTCGGGGGCCGATTTTGAGTTTGTGTATCCACACAAACTGTCTTTGTAACCTTTTTCGTTTTAGTTTTTTTTTCCAATCCAGTGCTTGGGTCACTGTTTTTCGATCGTTGGCATTTAATTTTCAGCCACTTCCACCAATGCATTGTACACTAGTTCCGTTTGAAGATGAACAGCTTTCCCATTATCCATCCTGCTTTCCCAGAATGTATTGGTAATAGACTGTCAGATTTTACAGGGCCGGAATAGGAGGTATGGAAGCCCTGGAGCAACAAAGGATTGGAGGCCCTATTTATTTTCAAAATAAAATAAACCATTTTTTCCCTCAAGGCTTTAACAAAATGTATTGAAATAAAAAATGTAGTAATTTGTTAAAGTTTAATACAATTGATTAAAAACGACATTATCACTTTAACCAAATAATGTTTGCGAGCTAGTATCGACGAAAAGACGTTGATTTCGCTGAAATATAGCTCCCCAAGTAAATCGAAATTTGGACTTTTAAAAATCTCTTTTCGGGGGGGGGGGGATCCCTTTTTTGGCTAGTTCCAGTAGCAGAAGCCTGCCAGTCCTACACTAATTCAGTTGTAAAAGTTTTCAAAATCTGTCATCGCTTGGTTGAATGGCCAAACAAAAGATACAATTTGATGCAAAACTCCAAAGAGTGCCGTTGCAGCAATTGAAGATTTCACCATGTATTCAAGAATGAGATTGAGATAGTGACATCCGTAAGTAGCACATAAAATGATTTCGGATTGAATTCAAGTAGACAATTGTGTACACCACGACGGCAGTCTTTCATAGTCGCTCCATTATCCTATCATTAGCTCTGCATATCTTCAAGCTTTGTAAGCAGCCTTATGTGCTATCCTCGACCTCGACAGTTAGGAATCCTACAAAATATTAATTGATTTTTACTGGTCTAAACATATTCGTTTGCTCTTGACCAGCATCGTCTGTGCAGTCTAAAATGATAATAATATTACGAATTTTTCAAAGTCAGATCATTTACCTCATTTGTTTTCCCTAGTATTTTTTTCCCTAGGCATAATTAAACAATTGATCCACAATGCCACGAAGGGCTAAATTCTGTTCTCTACTCTAAACATTCGTAAATAAACATTGACCCATGACCTGATTTATAACATTGCAAGACTGGGACTCAACTTTTAAAAGAGAAAATAGAAAAATGATATTAAATAAACAAATATTCGATTTATTTCTTCAAAACATATGACAGCATTTTAAATTTATTAATATTGTTATTTGCATAAATTGAATTTTTATTGAAGCTTCAAGAAAATAGGGGCCTCTTCTTATTAAATCCGGCACTGCAAAACTGCCTTCCACATGGTGACCTTATTTTAGTGTGCTATCTGGTGTCTCTTGAATCTTTAACCTAGAAAATTCAATAGCGAAATGATAGGCCTTAGTATAACACTTAGCTGTGGATTTCCTAAATGTTGATATTTAACTTCATCCAATTGTAAGTCTACAAAAAAAGTTTTAAGTCTATTTTTAAAACAGCCTCGCTTTCACCTTCGCTTGCGAGCAGCCCTGTGACAACAAAGTTTTGGAAACTTCTGTTGACTTCTTGTGACGTCTTTCGGTAGTTAGAATTTCCTGGAATTAGCTTCACGGCCAAATATACAATTTTGTTCTTATATGACCTACATATAATTTTTAACATGGTAGGCTGTTTACAAAAGGGAATTAAATCGATTTGTCTTTATGAAGTCTACACTTGGATATCTCAGTTTCAGTTTCGTTTTGTGTAGTCCCCACGTTGACCCGTTCTAAAATAGAGCAAGTTCGTGCAAAGCGACAACAAACAAAAGGGACTGTAGTACAGACCAGAAAAAAAACGAATGAAGATCTATTTTTGTGCACATTGGGGTAAGATTTTAAAATTCTCTATTTGCTCAGGACTTTCATCGTCATAAGTTTATTATGAAACCAATAATACCAGTAACGGTGTTAAAATGTTATTTTGTTAAAAATAATATTTTGAGACAAATGTTGGCGTTTTAGCTCGCAGAAAGACACTTGTTTTTAGTATCTCTTTTTTTTTTTTTTAAATTAGCCAAGGTATCCTGTCCTACCTGTAGTGGTTCCAGTGGCGTAGCAAGGTACTCGTTGGCCAGGGTTCAAGAAGATGTTGGTGGGCCCCCCTTCCCACTTCCAAATACGACAAAATTAGTGTTGGACAAAAAAAAAACGAGTAGTCTATGCTGAAGCGATGCCTGAAGGTTATTGTAATGTCCACTCATATGGGAATCAGCATCATGGCATGGCCTCGCAATTTATTTAGAGATAAATGATGATTGTTTATTACTTGAGTATTTGTTCAGCTAATTCAGCAGACTTCTGGTTCTCCCAAATAGGAAAATTTAAAAATGACTCTCTCATTGCTATTTCTTTGGGTATTCTGTTTTTAGAGATTACGAAACAATATTGTGAAATGATGCTAATCAGCTTTTACAATTTTTTTTCCATGTTGGTGTTACCCCCAAGGGCTCATGTTGGCCCAAACGAAATGAAACCCAACGTGATGTCATTTCCGAACAATTTTAATCATGGTAGCTACACGTCTGTCATCACGCCCAGTGATGGGCACAGTCTACAATGATTGGTACCGTCTGCAGTGATGGGTGCAGTATACAATGATGGTGTTGACTATCGTTGACTTATAGCACCAAACTTCTCTGTCTGTGGCATTTTACGTCTCGCGAGACGATCTTTTCCCTTTGCAACTTCTTGTGTGACTAAAGAGGCCAATCCTTGATACACAGCTGCGATCACAGGTTGGGCATATAAAATCACCAGGCGCCATTGCATTTTCACCCTTCTTTCTGCTTCTGTTGTGTATGACATCTGCAATCTGTGACCCTTCCTTTATGCTCTCTCTCCATGTGGATCTGTCCAGTGCCACCTCTTCCCAGTTGCCAGTGTCGATTTTGAAGAGCTTCATGTCGCGTTTGCATACATCCGTATAACGTAAAAGTGGGCGACCAGCGGCTCTCCTGCCTTCAATTAGATCGCCATACAGGATGTCCTGTGGAAGTCGACCTACTGGCATTCTACGAACGTGGCCAAGCCAGCCAAGGCGTCTGCTGCTGATAACAGAGCGGATGTCCTGGCATCCTGCTCTATGTAGCACTTCCTCATTTGTTATCTTATCTTGCCACCTTATTTTAAAGATCCGCCTTAGGCATCGGAGGTGGAAGACATTCAGCTTTTTTTCCTGCCATGAGTAGGTTGACCATGTTTCACTTCCGTACAGCAAGGTGCTCAACACACAGGTCCGGTAGACTAGGGCTTTAGTCCTGCTAGTCAGCAATATGTTGTCCCAGACTCTTTTCTGCAACCGTGACATGGTGGCCATTGCCTTGGCTATCCTGTTGTTTATGTCTTTATCCAGTAGAGTGTTGTTGGATATGATGGAGCCAAGGTAACAAAAGTGATCAACAATTTCTAGTGGTTGGCCATTAATGCTTACTTGAGGTGCAGTGTTTGTGTTTTGGACAAGTATCTTAGTCTTGCTTTGACTGATGTTTAAGCCGAACTTCTGGCAAGCAGCAGATAGTTTGTAAACCATGGACTGTAGCTGAATATCAGAATCAGCCACAATAGCTGCATCATCGGCATACAGGAGTTCCCTGACGAGTAGCTTCCTAACCTTGGTTTTTGCCCGCAGCCTTGATACATTAAATAGTTTTCCAGAGGATCTTGTATGGAGAAACACACCTTCGTTTATGTCGCTGCACGCATAATGCAGTAGACAGGAGAAGAATATGCCAAACAGAGTAGGTGCGAGCACACATCCCTGCTTGACACCACTGCAAACCTCAAAAGGTGCTGATTGGGCTCCATTGAATTTGACAGTACATTTAGTTTCCTCGTGAAAACACTCAATTAACTTCAGTAGTTTGGGAGGGCAACCTATTTTCCTCAGGAGTTTGAAAAGGCCACTTCTGCTGACCATGTCAAAAGCTTTAGTCAGATCGACAAAAACAATGTAAAGGGGTCAACCAAACTTCTAGTAGACAACTAAACCTACCGCTGTAGGCGTATAATATTATAGCACTGGTTCGAGAGGGTGCGGTAGGGGCGATACATGAAAAATCTATATAAAAATATAGATGTACCGGTACCAAGGTATTTGAAAGACTTTAAACTCGACTTTTCTGTGTTCGACCAAAATATTGGAACAAAATATTTCTTTGAACCCTGAGCATGCCACCCAGCACTGTTTAAGCACATGCTCAGCCTTTCATTGGAGGAAGACTCAAACATTGTGCCTGTCTTTAATTTTTCCTTGTTAATATAAGGATTTCATGAGTTCAAACTCTAAAGATAGTCATCGAACAGAAAAGGAAGAGGAAGACGATTAGAGCGAGATAACTGAAAAAGAAAATAATCGCTAAATAAATTTCGGACCTCGCTTCCCACTTTGGCCAAAGTCACGATTCTTAATTTTTGGCAATAAAGTCGTCTACTGTTGTGAATGGAGTGATTCTCATAACGAAACAACGTTTTAATGTAGCCATATTTAGTTCCCTTAGTTTACATACAAGATTTTACATATAAATTTACTTTGTTTGTGGTTAGAATACTTATATTCACAAGAACCCGTTCAACCATATTTCATTATTTCTTCTCAAGAGACAGACAGACAGATAAACTTTTTAAAAATACTTTTTATTTACTCTTTGTTTTCCTCTCTCTTTTCTTTCTCTTTTTGTTCCCTCAAATCTCTCTTTCATTTACCCTCTTTTCTTTATGTTATCTTGTTCTCTTGTCTTTCTCATTCTATATTCTCACTTTCGTTTCTTTTTCTACCACTCTGTTCTTTAACCAATAAGAGCATATTAACTCATTTGTTCCTGATCAGAATTATTTTGCAGATGTGTTTGGTCCCAAGGAGTTCCGGTCAACTGAATTTTCCCAGCGATCGTGATGCCCATTTTCTAAAATCTCACTCATCTGTACACTTGTGATAAACTTTGCTATTTTAAAGAAAGGCCAACTTTCAATGAAAAATTCCCTTGTAAATACCAGAAATATTAAGTTAAACTTGTCACTCGCATTAGACGCTAAGAGACTTAGATCTAGGTTAATAGTCAATCTTAATTTAAGTTTCCTGCTTTTTTTTCCCTAATCCTTTTTCACTGTAGTTTTTTTTTTTTTTTTTAAAGTGTAAGCATTTAGACTGGGATGTTGTAAAAGTTTTATAACTATATTTGTGTTTGGGGGATTTGAAAAACTGCAAGTCAATAATTTACATTTTAATAACTGCTGCGTGGTGGCTTCGTTGTCAAGTGCTTGGCTTCTGAACTGAGGGGTCTTTGGTACATAAAGTAAAGGAAAGTAAGATAAGATAAGATAACTTTTATTGATCCAATCAAATGGAAATTCGGTTTGATTACAATTGACAACCTCAGCGTAACTACTGTACAATAACAACATAGATGCACAATATAGATGCACATACAAACGATATTCACACACGAAAAACACATACACACTCATAACCAGCGCTTTATAAATAGACTTCTATGTAGGCCTACTTCTCGATGACGACAGAATGTTAATTTTTAATGTTAGTCATCTAGGGTCTTTTATTACTGAAAGTAAAGGTGGATTGTCGTTGACGCTTTGGCGACGCCTTTGGCGCCTTGGTCATTTTGGCGATGGGAGTTTTAGCGCCAGGAGTTATGTCTTGTCGATGTTTACGAAAACATTCAATATTATGTAATGAACGTCTTTTTATATGCAAAAAAAAAAAGACCTGATTATTTTTTTAAAAAGACAAAAAAAAAGACCTGATTATTTTTTAAAAAGACAAAAAAAAAAAAAAGACCTGATTATTTTTTAAAAAGACAAAAAAAAAAAAAAAAAAAAACCTGATTATTTTTTAAAAAGACAAAAAAAAAAGGAATTTAAAAAAAAAATATTTTAATAAATAGAATTAACTATAACAAGTGAGATTCGCACCTGAAAACGAGATGAGAGGGCAATAAAAGTAGCTACTCCAATCCCATATATATATCAGGTGGCGTGGGCATTTTCTGGTGGAAAACAGTAGTAGTCTCACCTGTACTTCCAAGCAAGAACGTCGGTATCACATTTAGGCTTAGGTCAGGTCACGACCTCTCTATACCACCTTCGGCTGTCCAGAATTAAATAGATCCCCTGAGGAATTGTGTATGAATTGTGTCAGACTGTTGAGACTTTCTTACATTCTCGCCAGTGCAATGAGCTCATTTCCATTCGGCATCCCAAGGGGCGTCTAGTTTCACTCTACTATTGGCTTATGTCTTTCCTAACAATCGTTTTCCATACGGACACGCCCCTGTGAGAAGCGTTGTCCGGGAGAGTGTTGATCACACAACGCTCGGGAATAGAAAGAAACAAATTTTGTTTAACCTGCTTAAGATGAACTATAAAAAGCATGCATGTCAATAGTCACCATCATACAATGTCAAAGATCTAAATTTTTTTTGTTAATTTACTTGCAGTTTATTTATTAATGTATGTTAAATGATTATCTATCCATGTCAGTGTCGTAACTAGGAATTCGCCATCATTTGAGGGCCCGTGGGGCTTGATCTCTTTGGGGGCCCCTGCATTTTGCATAATACATAATAATTTATGTAAAAAAAACAATTTCTAACATTCATTTGGGGGAACCCCCTCAAGTGGGGACCCGGGGGGGGGGGTTCTAATTCTCCCCCCCCTCCTCCCTAGCTACGCCACAGATCCGTAACATCCACGTGTCTCTTTCTTCCTGTCTTTGTCTCTGTGACAGCTCTTCCCGCCTCTTTTTCTGATCCTACGTACGTCACTAACAAGATTTACTGTCATACACAAGGTCCAACTTAAGTTTATACAAGGGGAAAGAAAAAAATTTACGGGGACAATATAGTTAAATATAGATTTGGAAGTCATTTCAAATGTCTCCTAAATACCATTAAGTTGACACATGGTACAAAGTAGTCTTCCTTGTAATTGTATTCCTTACTTTTATCTCAACTTTGAAAAAAAAAACAAAAAAAAAAAAAAACGCAAGATTCCTGGAAAAAGAATTTAGACCAACAAACTGGCGTTTTCCCCTGGCACTTTATTACTAGCTATTTTTTTTTTGTATCATAAATATCTAATAGGTGATTTTTAAATATATAAATGGAGAGAAAAAATACTTCTACTATTTAATTATAATTTATATCCTACTAGTAATAAGTCAAGGGTTTTCCCAATGTTACTCATGCGCTAAAAATACATACAAGTATATTTTCCCATATCTTCTCGTTCTATTATCTAGGTCAACAGAGAGATATTTTAAACAATATATGAATTTAATCTTCGCCAAATTAAGAATTCCCAGCTTAGTGAAACCTGAGGGTGAAGGTTTTTTTGTTATGATTTGGGGAAATTGGTTTCATTAAAGAGAATGTATTGACTTGTCTAACTCGATATAAGCATTTATTAGAACCTAAAAGCTTCATTTAATTTCAGAAAGTTCCTCGCGCAGGACGGTTCGGAGAGTAGAAGAGAAATTATCGCAAAGTACGTTGACGTCTGCTACAGTCCAGCAGACGATATGGAACACAAAACTAACAGTATGAATAAAGAATCATATGTAAAATGTAAAGGTGAACAGTGGAATTACAGTTTCGACGAATTGGAAAAAAAACGAAATTTTTGTGAAGAAGATGACCTGAAGGATAGTTCACTCATGAGGAGTATCGCTAAGTCAAGACGATGTCGCGCCAAATCCGTATTGTGCTTTGAACTTCCTGTCTACTCGGAGGTGATCGTCTGCGTGATCACGATCTTGCTCGGTGCAGTTATCGGACTTGTCGTCGTCGTGTGCAGCTTGCATGGCAAGGTCAACGAATTGAAAACAATAGTTCAAAGCTCTGGCAATAATGCAACAAGACTTGAAAGGGTTAAGTATATTTTCTTTCGTTAAACAAAGGGTGCAAATGTAATGTTGAGAGCAGTGCCCAAACATCCCTCTCTTGAATAATGAAAAGTTATGGGCGTGTAGGTGGCGCTTTATTATTTTGTAATGCGCTGCTATAAAACTTTTTTTTTTTTCGGTTTTTCTTTAACATTATTGTAAATAATTTTGACTTTAAACAGACTATAACATCAGTTAGAGTGTTTTCTTTTTTTTTTTTCTGTTTTCCCATGTCCTTGATTACATTTGACATTTCCATACCCCAGCATATGGGTTTACAAAATAAATTCAATTTTAAAGATTTTTTTTTTTTTTGGTTTTTATAACGTATTAATTAAATATAAGTGATTAATGAAACATTTTTTCTTTCTGTCTTTCTGTTTTATTTATAGTTGTTGTTGTTTTTTTTATAACTTATTATAAGGTAAATTAAATTACCACAAATTTAGTTTTGATAGCTACAAATACATTGCTAGCTTGCGGGTTAGACAGAGAAAAAGAGAACACAAAATGTGTATGCTCATTTGTGAAAGAAAAAAAAAAGAAGCAAAAAGAAAGAGATTGTTGGAAAAGAGAGAGAGAAAGAGAGTGATCGAGACAAAAAAAAAGAGAGAAAGACGAAAGAGAGAGAGATATAGAGTGAAAGAAAAGGAGAGATGAACAATGGAAACACATCAAGAAACGTAAATGTTAATTTTTGAACTATTCAATTACAGCTGTACGAAGCTTTTAATTTAACAGACGAGACACCTGAAGCGGAAAGTTTGTATGACCAAACAATGAACTTAATCAGCAGTTCTGACGATGACGAAACCCTGGAGTCAGACACGGAGCCAACTCCAACGACCTGGTCAGAGACAACATCAGTGGAAGACACGGAATCTGTCAATGAGGGGGATGATGAGAATGACCTTGACACTGGTGCAGCAGACGGGGAAAGCATGCTTTCGAGAAATCGACGAGATTTAGGACGAGACTTCAAAAAGAGCAAAATTGGCTCTTCAAAAAAGAATAATGGCAAAGGTCAGTTGAGAATTATTTTTATAAGCAAAGTATTAAGACGAATTTTTTTCTAAGTGTAATAATATTTTTAACACATTAAAAACTACTTGACCTGACCCAAGAAAAGAAATAAAATTTAAAAAAATACTTTTTTTTAGTAACAAAGCTTATATCGGATGAAATTTTTGCATCCATTATGTAATTAATTTTTTGTAGATGTAGAATTAACAATAATGAATTTTGCGATTAGAAATAGTTTCATTAATTGTTTTGTTTAGCGAAACTTTCATGCTTATAGCATGCTCTGCAGTTCTGTGCGCTCTAGTCCAATCACTTTTGTGGACCAGTTGATGGGAAGGGAGTATCTGGAAGAAGGCTTCCTTGCTGCCTTTTCTAAAGCTTTTTTTTTTCGAGTCTGAATTCGAACTTGAGGTCTCGAAACTCGATGATGGAAGGCTGATGCTTTAGTTACTGAGCTATTCAAGTACCCTAACCCGGTTAATTTAATAACTAAAGGATTCATTTTTGATAGATTGATGTGTTGTCATCGACGATGAATAATTGTGCAAAGTTTTAATTTAAGTTAATTTAAGGAGTAAGTGATCAAAGTTTATTCTGTAAATATTCAATTTGAATTCATATTTTTATTATTTTATCTCCACAATGTTCTCGGCACATGAACGAAGTCCCCTTTTTCCTGCCCTCCTAGTTACGCTGCCAAGTTTTACATTTATAACTTACAGAACTGATACCCCCCCACACACTCACACACTTTATTATCCGTTAATATTAAATTAAATAAATTGAGACATGTGATTTCACTTTAAGAATAGAATTACTTGGATATAGAGATTCATGACATTGTTATGGACTCTCCATTCTTGAAGCAAACTGATATTGTCTTAAATGACTTCAAACTTGTCATAGAAAAAGCGTTTCGAAAATTATCATTGTTTTTTTTTTTCATGACGACAAATCATTTTGTTTCTTTGTTTTTCTTTTCAGGTAACAATGTAAGTAATCCATTTATCATCTTTTTTTTTTATAACCCAGGGTTATTTTACTAAATTTTTATTTAATGTCACTACTATAAGGCTTACATTACTGCAATAATACAGTATTTGTATATTTGGAATTAGATAGTGTTAAAATACGAAAAAAAAAAAGAAAGAAAAAGGACAAGGTTACAAAGACAGTTTGTGTGGAAACACAAACCCAAAATCACACACCTAGAGTCTTCACCAGGATTCGAACACGGGACTTCCGGTTCCAAGTGCTATACTCCTCAGCCACAGCATCTCCATATATTCATTTAGCGTACACTTATATTTTTTAAAATAATAATTATTAACCATATCCATACATTCAAAATTAATAACATGCAATAAAGAGAAACTAAAAAAGATTTATTCTTCTAACAAAATTAGATAAATTGGCAACACGAAAAAAGAACATTATTGACCTGCTTTAAGCTACAATCATAGACATAACGTAGCCTATTTTTATGTCTATGGCTACAATTGTGTACAAATGACTTAAGACTTTCTCCTCGCAAATAAAAATTAATATCTCCATTGTCATTTGTCATACAAACTAGACATAGATCTGGTTAGACCTAGTTTTAGATCTTAATCTTATAATTACTAGACCTAGTCCAATGTTATGATCATGAATAGTAGGCTTTTAGTTACATGGTAATGGTGTACTATGCTTTTCGTATCCGATTCATTTCTTAATGTGATACTATTATTTACATAATAAATAAATCTGCACCCCTAAGCTGTCAGAAGATAAGTTATTGCCTTAATAACTAAAATTTTGTTCAAATTATCAATACATTTATAATATATATATATATATATATATTATAAATATATCTAGATCTGGGCTCTATTTAGTCTTATTTAGACTGTCAAGTGTGGGCCCCTATAATGAGGATATGTCAAAGCTGCGCGCTATAAAAGTAGTTCGTTATTTTTTAAACGTATAACTAAAAGGAAGTTTGTATCAAAATTCTTTTTTAAAAACAATATTTGAATCAGTATTCTATTCAATGAGTTAGTTAATAAATGGAAAATATATTTTATAATGATCCATCGACACTTTTACCATTGGGACCTTAGTAGATGCAATTTTTTTTTTACCAATGCGCAAATGTATGAATGAAGCTTGAGTTTATTAATGAAGACTTTTTAAAAAAGTTACCACCCCCCTGAAGTTTTTCATTGAAAAGTGGCATAATTTTTTGAAAAATCTGCTTGCATATATAATTTTAAAAATTAGATGGTTCACTTACGGAAAAGAAAAAAAGTAGCCGTTGCATCAGAACTTTGAATGATCTAAAATATCATGATGTCCGATTTTCAATTTCTCTTCTAGTTTCTGAGATCTAAGCGGGACGGACGGACAGACAGGCCACACAAAACTAATAGCGTTTTTTCCCCTTTAGGGGGCCGCTAAAAATAAATGGATGATGGTTGATAAGAGCACAGGTTTTAATTTAGGCTAGGCCAATCAAGACATTTTCCCCATATATCAATTGAACGTTGTTGTTTAAAAGAGAAGTCTTGTGAATTGTGTTAACTTCTAGTTTTAATAAGTCGTTGGTGTGAGCACTCAAGATTATTGACGTAATATTTTGTCCTTTTTTTTATATATATGACATGTAACGAATATGGTGATGGCGGTAATTGTTACACCTGCGACTGGTGGAATTTGTAAAAAAAATAAAAAATGGATCGTCTCATATTTAGACTAAGAACTAAATGTACAATGATGTATTCAACGTTCAGTTGACTTAAGACCTCTATTTTTGAAGTAACTTTTGTTTGTATTTCCACCCGGAATTAGCGAAGGCCTTTCTGCTTGATTAAACCTAGATTTAGTACCAACAGTAAAAACAAACCAATAAATATAGATGAAAGAAACAAATATGAAAACAACAATAAATGATCGGGGCATGTGCAAGTCGATATCCTTAGGAAAAACTAAAGAGATGAACTGCTCGTGGCATCTCAATGAGAACAGTGAAGTCTGTGAAGTCGTTTAGTTAATTAGCAAAATATAAAAAAAAAAATATCTAAAGGGGAAGAACTCTGTCCTTAAAACTATATCTATAAATAATGTACAAGTTATTTCCCTTATTTGATAAATAAAATGATTAATTACTAATGATTAATTGACTGATTGAGTATTTTTCTTCATTGATTCATATTTGTTAGTTACAATAAATAATTGTTTAAAGTATCAACTTGATCGGAGAATGCGCGAGGGAGAAATAACTTTATCAATTATTTAAGGGGGACTAAACCCAACAAATTTAGCAATACCTGTGAACACTTAACTATTAGTTTCCCTTGTTGCTTTTGAACAAAATAATGAATTACCAGTAATTAATTGTCTAATTGGTTACTTTTTTTATATTGATTCATGTCTTGTCTATGTCAAAGAATAATTGAGCAAAGTTTCGGCTTGATCAGAGAATGGGTGCGGGAGACATTACGTGTACACACTTTTTACCAGACAAAGTGAGTTGATATAAGCTTTGTAAAAAATAAATATAAGTCTATAGAAGTGTCTATAGTATCTGAATTTCTAAACCATTGTATGAAACATTTGTTAATACTGAGTCTATAATTAAGCTAGACTATCTACTAAGTGCTTACTGTTAGTCTAATAAGCAATGTCACCTGTGCTTACTGTTAGTCTATCCTCAATTTCGCTAGTGCTTACTGTTGATCTAATAGTCTATGTCACTTGTGCTTCAGCTGGAAACTGCACATTTTGAAATGAACTTCTTCCTAGACTGGTATGACTACAAAACTAATTTCACATTTCATGGTGAGTAGTGACATTGATTCTGTTTAGTAAGCCTAGTAACTTTTGATCTATATGTAAATTACTATTAGAATAAAACTATTGAAATATTTAATTCCATATAATATATGTTTTTTTTTTTCATTTTTATTTTGTTTTTTTACTTTCTCATAGAATGTATTAGCGATACAAGGTGGCCTACAGTACCGATAGCTTGCCGAGGTCAAACACTCAAATACCCTAACAGTGGTGAGTAAGCTTGTAGTATTATAATCTATTTCGCATAACATGTTCCGATTGTGTAAGTCGTTACATAATATCCATTAGTATTTACAAGAAATAAGCTAAGTTATGTTATACATTTCACAATTAGGCGACATCGTACTAAAAGTTAATCAAATGAAACGTTTCCAAACTGCCTATAGTTCATTTAGTCCTTCTGTTTTTCAGATTCTCCGTTAGCCTTCTATCTACCCAGTAAGCCAGCAAACGAAACTAGTGGCAACAGAAAGAAGAACAGAAAGAGTGGCAAACCTCTCATGGAGATCACTAACCAGAAAGAGGGCATTTTTGGTGTTCGTGAATCAGGCATTTATTTGATTCACTTGAATGTAAGCAAAGTTGTGTTGAATGAATGTTAGTGAAGAGTTTCACGATTACTTCAGCAATGTCAAGGACGCTAAATTTAACTTCAATGTTGCAATGACCAAAAAAAAACTTTAAACGGAAGAGCTTAGACGAAATTTGATTCTGCAGAGCTAAAAAGTGCACACACAGTGTTATTTACCTTAAAAAACAAACAACAAAAGTGCACACACAGTGTTATTTACCTTAAAAAAAACAAACAACAAAAGTGCACACACAGTGTTATTTACCTTAAAAAAAACAAACAACAAAAGTGCACACACAGTGTTATTTACCTTAAAAAAAACAAACAACAAAAGTGCACACACAGTGTTATTTACCTTAAAAAAAACAAACAACAAAAGTGCACACACAGTGTTATTTACCTTAAAAAAAACAAACAACAAAAGTGCACACACAGTGTTATTTACCTTAAAAAAAAACAAACAACATACTTATCAACGTTTACTTTATTCTGTACACCCGATACACCAAAGCTATGTATAAAGTTTTTCCGACATAGATAGAAATCTAATTCATTTTTAAAGTTTGTTATAAGATAATCACCGCCCGCCACAACATCAGGTAGTGTAAGCAAAGAAACGGGAAAAATAAGTTTGGAATTAAGAAGAAAAAAGACCTTGTGATCTATAGGACAGAAGATGTAAAGGTCATCTGTTTCTGTGAGCGATGGTTAACAAGGGTGCCATGTGGCCAGCATAACGACCAACCGTCTTTACTCTCCCCAACTCATGTCATATACCCATTAGAGTACGGTGGACTCGGGCCGAAACCAATCGTTATAGACCAATACCTCGTTGCCACGTCACAGGTCTCTACGAGCTATTGGTTTATACTGCGCACAGTTTTGAGGCCTTCTCTAAAGAATGGTCTCGCTCGGGGACGTCCTAAAGATCCCGTATTCAAAAACCCAGTCTTCATCGGGTTTCTAGCTCGGTTCGGAGGCCAAACCCTTCACCACTCACTTGCTGGGTTAGGATCAAGTCAGGCCATGTATTGATTATCTTTTAAACTGGAATAGTATATATTATTGACGTTTTCGATTCTTGTTTATATCTTTGTTTTGACCATATAGTTACACACTTTTGAAAAATAAATCACACAAGATATGCGACTTTCCACAGATTATAATTGTCGACGAAACTCAGACACACTCATTAGGCATCTCTGTGAACAATCAAACCGTTCTTTCCTGCCCCAAAGGTGGCTTCCGCTGTCCTCACCTCAACAGTGAAGGATCTTACAAGTACAGGATTTGTGTGATTGACGGTGAGGACTTTTTCCGTCTTAAAAAAAAACCATACATTATTATATTAATAGCCCTGTTTCTCCTCCTTCTAGCTGCTCTCATTAGCCGTGTTGATATGCAATCAAAGGCTACCTTTTTTGTGATTATCACATCACAGTTAATTAGTATTTCTCAATATATTAAAATATGTAATCACTCGGCGGAGCTACTGTAGTCACGTCATATGCTGCACTGATACCCGAGACCCAGCTTGATTGCAATTCTTAATTAAAACATGAGATAATTTTCCAAAAGGCAACTAGATTTACACTTTTGAAATTATTATTTTTAAAAGATTAAGCCGTCTGTTAGATGATTGTTGTCTTTTTATGTGAAAATTGTTATGTAATGTGTGTGTGTGTGTGTGTTTCCATAGTGACAGTGGGAAGAGGTTAAATTTAGTTGGTGTCTATGTAATGTGAATGATGTAAGATAAGCGGCTCAGAAAAGAGAAAGTTGCAGTTGCATTAGAACTTTGAAAGATCTAAAATATTATGTGTGCTTTTTATTATCTAGTTTTTTGCGATCTAAACGGGATGGACGGGCGGACAGACCACACAAAACTATTAGCGGTTATTCCCCTTACTGGTGCCGCTAAAAATATAAGTTGTAGAAAACGATTTTCTATTTTGTTTCGTATCTTTCAGGAGTTCTGGAGATCAATGCTGAAGATCAACTACAGATAAAGACGATGGAGAAGGACACAATGGTTAGATTCGAGCAGAACCGGAAGTCACAGTTCAAGGCCGTTCTCCTTCATACAATGCCTTCAAAAACAAGAACTTGATTTCGTAAATACTGAGGTAACCTTACGGCAGCTGTTCACTAGCAATTTTTTTTTAATCTTTGTAAAGATGGAGGTTTATTGATCCATAAGGCATTTGTACATTTATTGATTTGTGTTTTATTCAGTGTTTGATTTTAAGCAGCTATTAAACTGTGTAGGGCCTATATATAGTGTTTTAACTTAAAAAGTCACTAACATTGGTCAGTTATGACACGTGAGTGTCGATATCTAACCTAACAATCGTATTATTACAATGTATTATTCAAGTCATTTTTACAACCTCTTACAAATAAACTTTTCAAATGTTAGGATAAAACATTAATCTAATTTTAATGGACAGTTGGTTATCCACGGACATACATTTGTGTGGTTCCCATCTTGTCTTCAGTCAGCCCCACTTTGGTGACGCTACTGTACACCGAAAACACACACACACACAAAAGGCTAGCTGTTTCTAGTTTTTGTGATATACATGGAAATCTAATTATTTTTTAAAGTTTGTTCTTAGATAACCCGCCGCTACATAAGGTAGTTTAAGCACCCGTAACACAATAATAGGTACGGTACACATTTTCAACATACAAAGACTATAATAAGGTATTTCAAGTGATGAAAATTAACAAAGCATAAGCATCGATTTGGGAATAAGCTGTTTGACCTTGAGAAAACAGTTGTTAATAGGTTAATTTTGATTGGTTCCTACCAGTGGCGTAGCTATGATTTAGGTGCTCGGACTTTTCAGGGGCCCCTGCATTTTGACATTCGACATAATGGCATGAGATAATTTACTTAATAAATATTAACGTCTAAATTTCAATTGGTACATTATATATGTAAATTAACAAAAAAAAACCATTAAGACTCTTATGATGAATAATACCGTTGTTTATTGGCGAGATAATGCTGAAGTGACAAATTTTCATTCATATCGCCTCACGTTGTGCTTGTATGTGCAGCAAAAGCATTATCTAGATCAACGCTGTCTAGTAGTTTTGACTCCACGTGAATAGCAAGATTACATGGCAGTGGTGTAATTAAATATTAATGTAAAAACAAAAAATTGGGGACATTCATTTGGGGGACCCTCAACATTTTTACTGCCCGGGGGGACTTTCGAATTTGAACCCCTCCCCCCACCCTGGCTACACCACTAGTTCCCAGGTAGAATAGCTGTTGATAAATTTTGATAAGTTCTTTGACAAAATAGTTATTAATAGGTTCCATTAAATTTTGCTGTATGACTCCTTTCGTCTATTTATTAAATGCACCTTTTGCTTCAAAGTTAATAGTGAATTATTCAGAAAACAACCAGCTCGAAAAGGAACATAAATTTCCTTTCTTTTTAAAATAAGTTATGCAATCATTATAGAACAAAATCATAAATATAAATAATGTGAATGGGCATTTTTTTTTTTTTAGAGATATAGCATCTACACTGATAAACTAAATGGCTGCAGTGTAGACTAATCTATTGGCTTTCTTATTTTTTCATTCTTTGACCTACACTGCCTTAGCAATTTACCAGATGTACAGGCTAGCTTAAATCTTACTGCCGGTATCCCTATTTAATGTAAATACTTACTAAATGCGAAGCTAAATGAGAAAACAGAGCTGCTTTTATACATGTAACTTGTTTCACTATTTCTAGAACAGAAGAGTCAACTGTCTTGCACACCCATGCATAAATCTCAATGAATTACAATACTGTTGTTTACTCTGATATTTGGCATTTTTGTAGCATCTTTTTATTTATTTGAAACAAGTGAGGGCCAAACTTTAGTATTCATTAACATTGAACACTTCTGTGAAGACTATTAGCTGAAGGTATTTCCTTTGAAAGCTCCTGCAAATAGGCTGGTGCCTCATATATTGTATAGCATTCCTTTGAATTTTACCAGCAATGTCCCGAAATGGAACAGATGGTCATGATACTTTAATCTAAGGCTGAGGAATGTGCCCTTAACAGAAAACTCTGAGGGCATCCATTGAATATGGAGGCAGAAGGAGCCATATATTTATTGATATTTGGTTTCTATTGTATTTATAAACATTTTCAAAATTACTTTTCTTAAAGAATAAAGCTGGCATAATTTCATTATTAGAGAATACAGCGTCATTTGATTGTACAAAACTAAGTTTTGTGGAACTCTTTCCAATGAGTAAACATTCCAGATTTAGTCCAATCATCAAATTCACCTCATTTAGAATGACATTTGTAACATTGTCAATATTTTCATTTAGAACTGTACAAATGATGCAACATTTTACATGATATTAAAAAAAAAAGCTATGCCAATTTTAATAAAGGGTAAAGTGACTTAAACATACTAAATATATATATATATGTTGTATAAAACTGTAATGTGTAAAGAAGATTTAAAGTATTATTTTAGATTGATATGTAATATACTTTTGTACCAGTGAAACTTTTTTTTTTATTAATTCATATGTTTTGTTGAACTGTAAATAAAAATAGGGCTTTGTATTTATGAATGTATAAAAAAATAAATGTCTATAAATCTGTTTTAAGGCATTTGCATTTCTATTCCAAAGGCGGCTACTATTCTCAATATTACTAACAAATTTTCTCTAACACATCTTGAGCCTGAAGCTATAATTTGTTTGCTTAGACTGCTTTGTAAAATTGTTAACAGAGAAGAGGGGGAAGCGCGGTGGCCAATAGGTTAAGCCCTTGGCTTCTAAACCTGGGGTCCTGGGTTCAAATCTCAGTGAAGACTGGT
This sequence comes from Biomphalaria glabrata, assembly GCF_947242115.1. Taxonomy (NCBI): domain Eukaryota; kingdom Metazoa; phylum Mollusca; class Gastropoda; family Planorbidae; genus Biomphalaria; species Biomphalaria glabrata. The sequence continues at coordinate 23,322,897 of NC_074725.1, read as the reverse complement.
ATTTTTAAATTCGGGATTCTTTAGTTGGGAAAACGAAAAGTAAAGGCAGTTGGTCGTTGTGCTGGCCACAAGACACCCTGCTCGTTAAGCATTGGCATAAAAACAGATGACATTAACATCATCTGCCCCATAGATCGCAAGGTCTGAAAGGGAAACTATATTTTACTTTACTAACAGAGAAGAAAATAAATTCCATCATTATCTGAAGAAAAGCCACTGGGTGGACAGCCAATCAACATAGTCCTAGATTTTATATACCAAAACTTAGGCAGAATAGAAACTAAATAAGGATGTGCAGAACTTAAAGATTTAAAAAAAAAAATTGTCTGGATACTGCAAGTTAAAAAAAATAAATTGTTCCATTATTATGATTATGCACCTATTCAAAAGATATATACCATAATTTATTATTCCATAAGATACACATAGGGTTTTAAATTGTTTTAAAGAGGAGGCTGAAGTAAAATATACTGGAACAAATGGTGAGATAAAATATTCAATAATAGATATTACAATGATTTTCCAACAAGGTAACCCTGACAGCTATATATTTCCATATTCCTTAACATTAATTCAATATCTTTTTTTTTTTTTTTGCTTTGACATTTATGTAGGTAGTAGGAAACTGATATTTTTTTACACATTTGAACAGAGTAGATGAATATACCCTAATATCAGCACTTCCAAGGGAAAAAACTGAGCAGACAAATGCTGCCACCAACACAATGACATAATTGAAGACATGGAATTTCCCATCCACTTGGAATATAGAATGTATGTCTAATGGTAAAACAAAATAGGAGTTATTCTGAGTATCCTGTATGCCAGTGAAACATGGAGGGGAATGAAAAATAACTAATTCAATGCCATATATCAGACACTGGCCATTGCAGACTTGTATTACAAGCCACTTCCTTCAAACTAAAGTGCACAGGTATCCCAAGGTTGTACCTAATTGGAAACACTAAAATTATATAGACAGCAGAAATTCATGACCACCTAATAGGTAAAAGGAAAATGATTGCTGAAAATGAAACATGCTAACTATTACTACAATATATCATCTACTTATAATCTTTGTTACTATCAATAAGCTTACAATTAATTTGTTAAAAAAATAAACTTCTTTCAACCTTCATATGCTAACATTTTGATCTGGTTAATCGATAAGTAAAATTGAAGCATTTCTAACATAAGGATATGAACCAAAGCCACCTAATTATATGCAGTGTTTCATTTGTGTGAGGGGGTTGACATAGTTTATCCTCCATTTTCTTTTAGGAAACAAACCAACAGGAATTCATTTAATAAAGACATAATTTTGTCAAAATGGGTGGATTTATAGTTTATTGTACTTTCAGACTTGATACAAAAGTACTGGGAACATTTGAATCAATCAAGACAAAACAAATTCAAACTCATTAAATTTAATCAACCAGCTCACTTTATATATGGAACAATTTAAGACATGAGTTATATTGCATTTTGAAGCATGTAGATAAAACAACAAAGCTTTCAGAACACAAATAATCTTACAATAAACAAGGTTACAAAGACAGTTTTTGTGGAAACATGCTCAAAATCAGCCCCCGAAGTGGTCAACCCAGGCAGGTATAAAGGCAGGTTTCAATATTTTCAGAAAAAATATCAGAATGAAATTCTATCAAAGGCAAATGACAGAGAAGAATGGAGAAAGAAGGTTGACAGATCCTGTGTGGTACTCCAAAGGTCCAGCAGACCAAGGGATAGGTGAAAGTGAACGTGAAGTTAGATGTGAACCTGGCCTAACTGATGTCATATAATGATTATCTAATTGTTTTGTAAAGGTTCAATCTCTTGTTCAAAGCCTCAAGAAAAAAAAAACAACATTTCCCAAAAAAAAAACAAATCCTTTAGTTCAGTGTTCCATGGCAATGGTGCAGCACTGCAGTTCACGCAATAATATGAAAAACTACTTATTAATTTTTGTTTTAAATTATGTTTCACTTATATGCATACTAAATAGATTTTTCTCTTTTAAAAAAAATAAACATTTTTTTTGTAAATGACAGAACTTACTTAACTTACCAATACAATTGTAAAAAAAATAATTTTTTATGCAAAAAATCTAAAACCGTTGGCATAAATGTGTTAAAAATATATATTGTAAATAGTCAACTCCCTTACTAAATAGCCTCCTGTGTTTGTTACTATTAATAGTGAATAGTTGTAAAAATGGGGTATTTCTATGAAAAAACTGCTTGCATTGTTACTTTTAAAAATTAGATTTTTCGCTTTCAGGAAAGAAAAAAGTAGCCGTTGCATCAGTCAGATTTTCACTATCTTTTCTAGTGTATGAGATGTAAACAGGACGGACAAACAGACCACACAAAACTAATAGCATCTTTTCCCCTTTTGGGGGCAGCTAAAAAAATACTAATGTACATTTATTTCATTTTCAAGTGAAACACTGACATGTGTCAAACAACTATTCAGTTAAATTGTTATTGAATTAGTCCTATAAATGCAATGAAGCATGCATTTTTATTTCAGTACAATTTTGTCTTTTCTAAAAGAAAAAAACAACAACACTTTTGGAGTAATAGTATTTCAGAAACCCATGATATTACTCAGATTCCTTTAAAGATAATTAAAAAAATATATATAAACGGTAATTTATTCAGTCTAATAAAAAAAAAAAGGTGCGAAGTTGAAAAGAACTGCACAAAAGTTGAGGATAAAAACTAATGTTAACAATCAAGAGGCTACAATTGGGCTACCTATTAGATGAGCTACTCTCTACCTCCTCTTCAAATGGAATCTTCCAAAGTTTTAGAGAAAAGTCCCATGGATTCTTCTTTTTCACAACACTGTGCTTTCCAGTTTCCTCCTCGCTGTCTGTCTCATCAAAATTCTGAAAGTGACGCTGTCCTGATGCAGTGGCGATCATGTGGTTTTGGTGATTATAGCTGCATTGTACAAAGCAAACAAAACAATAGTTAACATTAGAAATATAAACAGGCCTATTTTTTTAGAAGGGTTTAGTGGAAGAAATCATTGTGCCATATATTATAATAAATATGAGAGATATAAATCTGTTTCTTAGGAAAGCACTGTGAACATGACAGAATGTGCATGCTGACATGATCATTGTAAAGAGTTGAGAATATGTGATATATAAGCCATATCAGTGAAGATAAGAAAGGAAAAAAAAATGAACCTATTCAAAGCTTGTAGGTGATTATAATCAAAGATGTGTACAGTTTAAAAGACCAGTGCTTTTTTTGTGACGGTACGCACCGGTATGGTGTACCAGTACCTTTTTCAATGTGGGTAAATAATTATTGCTTTTCTTGTATTTTAACGTTTATTATTAATTTATTAGTAGTTAAAAGTTTGGCCATCCATCACTGAGTACTGGCACCTATTTTGTTACAAAAAATGTACTGTAAAAGACAATAAATGTAATGCCATATTACCTGATACCATTGACACAGTCAAAGTGAGCATAAAACTGAGAGCAAGGTTTCAAAAACATATCACCATTAAACTCTTGGCACTCATGAAGAGTGTTCCAGAACATCACAGTCCCGTCATTATTGCCAGACATAAGAAACTGTCCTGATCTGTTAAAAAAAACAAACCACATGAAGTTCCAGGTGTACATACATACATATTAGAACTGATTTTAAAAAAAAACATCCTCCCGATTTATACAAATAAAAAAAAAATCAGTCATAATAACATACAAAAAAAGAGTTTGTATTTTCCCACAAACTTGTAGGTGGATCTGTTGTTAATAGGTAATGAAGGTCAAAGCAGGTTTTGAAATGCCATATATAGGGTGAAGATTACAATAACACTTTTCAAATTTGAGAGATTAATTATAGTAAAAATTGCTTTTTTTTTAAGAACAAATCATACCTTCTTTGTGTTAGCAAAAAATTCAAAAGAAACTTTCATTTGAAGTGAACAGAAACTATGCTCTACTATCAGTAACCACAATCCTAGTTCCATACACATTTTTATTTAAATTACCTGTGATCATATTTTGTCACACTTCAAAGTTTAAACCAGAAGAGAGGGGGAGAGAGAGGACGGACCAGGTCACTTTGTATATTGTGTATATGTGTGTGAGAGAGGGACTTGTTTACTGCTAGACTATCACATAGAGAAAACTGCCTATAAAATAATTGTTTTAAAAAATATGTATAAATTTGTGCATACAATGTGTATGCTTAGTTTTTGAAACAAAAGTTCATGCTTTGAGTAAACCACATTAGTTGATGCACATTAGAAAGAATTATTTTCACTAATAAAATACTATTTTTCTACAATCTTCACACTTTTCCATAATCTTGTTTTAAAAAATTTGCATCTTTAATTTTAAAAACAAACAGGTTTCATTCAGAACACCAAATGTAGTAGTTAGAACCTATTTTTATTGCACTACAGAATATGGAAGTCAGATTTAAATAGCATTTTTTATTTATGAGATTAAGATGTGACAGACAGGCTACACAAAACTAATAGCAGCTTCTCTTTTTCGGGGTCCACTAAAAAAAAAAAATAACAAATTCTTAAACCATCATTTAATTATTTTTTTAAATTACAAAAAATAATTGCACTCTTGAAATCTTAGGATCAGGCAAGATTAAATGTGGCATGAGAAACAGTAAATACATTTTTTTTTAATATGATGGGTACATTCAGATTCAATCTGAAGTTATCTTCAGGGTTTCTTTGTAGAGCCTTTTAATAAGAATTTTATAAGATATTACTACTCACTGAGACACATCAAAATACATGCGTTGATTGGTTTTCACATCTCTAAGTGCAGAGAATAAAATGTGACCTAGATTTCTTGTATCCCAGCACAATATCTCAGCATCCTGGGAGAGAAAAAAAAAACTTTCTATAAACTGTCTTAAGTCTTTGGCTCCGCACCAACGCACAGGGCGTTGATTTTAAAAAAGGGGAAAAAAGTCGGACCAATGCTGGGGGCATCGGCTATTTCAAATTTAATTTTTTCGTTTCCATTTCTCCAATTCTTGTTTTTTATTGCTTAATTGTTTATCTAGAATAGTTTCCCTTTGCTAAACATCCGGAATTTCCTTCATTTAACATGTTTTTATTTTGTACGAAGTTTGTAAATAGATGACATTTATTTTTTCTGTGTGCGTGTTTTTTTAACATGGAGCTTCAACCAAGGCCATATAAACTTTGTAGATCTAAATATTTCTTTGATAAAGAAGTATAAGAATTCAGATGACAGTGGTTTTGTTTCATCTGATGGTGATATTGATAAATCTAATTATATAGATCTAGATCTAGTAAATTAATGTATAGGTCTAGGCCTAGGTCTAGTAATGATGAAGTTTATCAGCTGATGAAGCAGCTCCACCCCCAGCTAATGTTCAATGTAGATCTAGAACTAGTTTAGCTGTCTCTACATTATCTAGATCTAAATCTAATCAGATAGATGTAGATCTCTAGATCTATCTTCTAGGCACTGAAACAGAACAATTTAAGATTTATTCCACCAAGAAATTGGGTTGTCAACCTAGACTTAGTCAGCACTGCATCTATTGAGATGGAATGTTTTTTTCATTGACAATCACATTGTTGATAGTCTTGTTAGCAAAATAAATAGCTATGCTGACCATAGGATTAAATGGAACACCCCTGCTAGAATAAGATCCATTTTCAGAGAATGGAGACCTATAACTATAAAGAAAGACAGAGTATGTAAACACTTTGGGTCAGGGAGAACGGTTTATGTTTGCGCTGGATGGGAGTCGAACCCACACATTCATATTGACTGCTTCCATGAATATCACAACTAGAAGGAATATTTATATATTAAGTACATGAAGAACTTTAGAAGAAAATACTATAAATATATATATGCTGTACAGTTGGACTAGTTTTAGGGTAAAAGTGTTTTGTTCCAAGCGTGTTGCTTTTTTTATGGGCTTTTTCGTTAAAGTAGTGACATTGGATTATTAGTTCCAGTTTATTATTTTTTGCATCTATTGCTGTTTCTTCTGTGGTGTTCTGTAAACAAATGGATAAAAATGAGAAAAAAAGCTATTTCAATTCAATTTGAACAATAAATTTCTTTAAACATGCACTTGGATGGATATTTTCAATGTCAGTTGGTGAGTTTTTCATTTTTAATTTTTATATTCAAAACCCAAAATTACAAAAACAACATAATTTGCAAACTAGAAAACATAAGAAATGGAAAGAGCATCCATTTCTCTTTAATTCTATATCAAGTTTATTATTTTCCAATAATAAATAAAAAAGTTATACAAGTTATATCGAAGCAAAGTAGCGCACTCTGAAATGGCGGAAAAATTTATTCCGTCCAAAAGTGGCAAATAATTCCGAATTAATTCCGGAGCCAAAGAGTTAAGATTCTTATTTGGTTGACATCATCAGCAAGTAATCATTGAGATAGAATATCAATTTGAATCTCACCTTTCTGCCTCCACTATAAATTTTGGTACCGTCTGGAGAAAACAAAACATGAGTTACTCCTCCTTGCTGCCCTTGGATCAAGCAGACCAACTTATCACAGGAGGAATCATAGATGCCAACTGAAAACAAATAAAACCCAATACTTTGAATTCATAACAATCTTGTATCAGTCCAAATAAGCTTTTATAATAATAAAGAACAATAATTAAATAATAATCAAAGATATTCCAATGGCTTTATGTCATCTATTTCATTAATATTATTTATATAAAATTTTAATTAGAATTAATGCAAATTATAATTGAAGTAATGATGAAGATGTTTTCCTAGTAGAGATAACATAGCATTATAAGCAAGTAGACTTCATAACACTTTTATAAGACTCTGTCTGTTATCAATAATTCAAGAAATGATAGTATAGTCGTCCTATTTCCTAGTCATTCTCTCTGATCTTAAGAATGCATATGAATCTTTAACACCTTTTTTTAGACCTCCTGTATTTTAAATCTCTTCTGTCTTGAATAATAATGCATCCAGACAATTCTCTGGTCTTTTACTTAATAGGTATTGATTCATATGTAAAAAAAAAAGTTTTAAAACAAATATGCAGGACATTTCTTCAACAGATTAGCAGAATAACAAGGAAGTCAAAACAAGGAAAATGCAAACAAGAATGAACTCGTATAACAAGTTATTGCACCTTCATAGAGGATCTCAGTTGGGCAGAGGTTGCATACATTGCTGAAGATCAATTTCTATGGAGACAGCATGGCAACATATGTCATTGGAGGATGTAAATCTAAGTAGGCCATCAAAAACATACACATAGAATATCATAACCCTTACCATGTCTGCTGTAAGAGCCTGCCACATACAAACCACTGCCATCAGGACTGTGGGCAAAGCAAGAAATTATTCCAGTCTGGCCATCTTTTGTTTTGGTATCTGTCAGTGACAAAGATATTTGACTGTCATACATACGAAACTTGAATTAATATTTAATACTAGTGGACTGGCAGCGTAGCATACGCCGCTATTTTTAAAGGCTGGCCTTAGGCCACTGCAACCTATGTGACCGCAGTGGGCCCCGCACTTTCATAGGACCTGCGCTAATTCAAGGTGTATAAATTATTAAATTAAACCATTTTATAACTTAAAACAGATTTCCTGCGCCCTTCTGTCGATTTACCAGGAGCTCCTGGAAATCTTCCGAAATTGCAAAATATATGAAAAAGTCCTTAAAATATAGGGAAATATATAGATAAAAATTGTCATTTTGGGGTGTCATTCAATATGGAAAACGCCAATCCTAAGAGCGATAAATAAAAACGGCATTAAGCATTAGCCGTAATTGTGTAATCTGGTGAAAGAAGCTTCTCGCACCTCAAACTAATGAAGAATTACTTGAGGTCAACAATTCTCAAAGACAGATTGAAACATTTGATAATTCTTGCTATTGAGGGTGATCTATGTAGGAAACAGAATTATTATGATATACTGTATGACTTTGATACATGCAAGGCTCGTAAAGTAATTCTGTACATAGTAAAGAATTAATAAAATGCATAGACGAATTTATTTTCTAATATAAACTCTTAAATTTCACTTATCCGCTTCCCTATCCAAACTTGGCCATGCGAAATCCATTTCGCATAGGGCCCCACAATGGTTAAGTCCGGTTCTGCTATTAAGTGATGGGTGAATATACATAGTAGATTACTTGTTCTCTTTCCATGACAGGCAGCCATCTGTAGTGACGGGTGAATACCACTTGTTCTCCCCCCCCCCCCTCTTGTTTTTTCTTGGGGTGACTATCAGCAGAAATAAGAGAGTGATCTTTCCTTTAATTCTTCCTACTTCTTCTCATCCAAACTCTTGAGCCATGAAGAGAATTATATAAATAGATAGATTATACTTCTACCTAGCTTTCTCATTTGCTGGTTACTTACTACTGTTTGTGGAAGCTGTGTTGAACTAATGTCTATCTCAATCTCTAAAGAGACTCACACAAGATAATTAATATGAGTCCCTAATTTAAAAAGACATTAGAGAAACTGGATGCTCCTTGACAATACAGTGAGCAGAGTTGCAGTAGTTTGAAAGAACTCAGTAGCAACTTGTTTAGTAATCTGATTATCCAGATTTTGAATATTGTGAAAATCAAAGAAGCTCATGTGTGATACTTGGAACAAGAACAAGTAGTATCATTCATCTGTTGGGTCATAGCTTTAGTGACTGCTGGGACTAACGATCCATTAATTTGAAATTTAAGCCTGCTCCTATAAACAATGGGATTATTTAAAGGACATAGCTTTATCAAAATTATAAATATCCAAAAATATTATTGCCACAAAATCCATGTTGATATCAGACTAGATTGCTTTCATTGTTTTCTAAAATATTTTTTTCCAAACATCTTCTCATATATATTTTTAAAATAATTAATTCCAATAATTTTTTTTAGCAGAAACTAGAAAGTGTTTGTTTTTCCAGAGCAAATTATTTTTTAATTATTACAATGTTCTTGCATGCTAGTTATGAGATGTCAGTCTTGCACACATGCTGAAGTAATAATCTCTGTTGAAGTATACAAAAACTAATAGTGTTTCTTGACTGGGATAAAGCCCAGGGGAAAATTTTAATTTCAGTTCATTTAGTGACTTCTATAAAATCTCTGCTGTGCTCTGGTCAATGTGAATGCTGATTATACTGTTATTGCCAACTTTAAGTAATAAAAAGACATCCATAGAAAATAAGGGCTTCATGTTTACAATTCTGTCATTAGAAATAAATAAATATGTATGATTAAGTAGCACATGTAAAACCAACAATATGTGGAAAAAAAAACAAGAGATACTCTAAGATTATTATTCCTAATCCAAACCTCCAGCAGAATGGCAGGGAATAGCAGCAGGATTTTCGTGATGACAGTCCAGAGTGCATAGCACATAGCAGAGTAAATACATTCAAGTTTTCATACACTAAAGTATTAAAGAGTTGTTATTCTAATACAAAGGTGTATGAAATAAACATACTAGTTGTCTTTACAAGTTTACAGGATTTCACTGGGTACTCTGTGTCAAATATCCTGATGGCCTTGTTGTAGCCAGCATATATTTTACTGCCGTCACAGGAGAAAGATAAACTGTAAGCTGCCGTGACTTCATCATACTGATCATAAGCTCTGTAGTTGGCAACTATTTTACCTGTTTCTGAGTCCCACATATGAATAGGAATACCTGAACAAGTGGTGACAACTCTGTGGACAATATTCAAGTTATATAGAACTAGAAATCTAATTTTAAACTTAGACTAAAACATTTTTATGTAATATATTTAAAAATTAATATCACATCACTTAGCTCAGGTTTTTTTTTTAGGTTACACTAAATAATTTTCAAGAGTTGATTAAGTTTGCAGAAGGACCAATATTATTGCCTTACTAGGTTAAATCAAAAATATCTTAACACACACACAAATACCAGGTCTATTGATTATACTATATATATATATTAAAGAATCATAATGTTAACAAAAAATCTTTATATCAAATTAAACTATATTTAATTTAATGGCTGCACTTGTAAAAACAATATTAATGAAAAACTAATATGGGAACAAACAAACATTGCTCACCTACAAAGCTCTGGTTGAAATGAAGTCATTCCAGGAAACCAAGCAAAGTCATAAATCTGGCCACTTTCTTGGACCTTAACATTGCTGGTCTGAAAAAAAGGAGTTAATATCAAAAGAATATTATCTCAATGCAATGTTTAAAAAGGTTATCCCTTTCAGCCATTGCAATCTATGGGGGCTGATGATGTAAAGCTCATTTCTTTCTACGCCAACAGTTAATGAGGGTGTCATGTGGCCATCAAATACCTTTATGTCCTACAAATTCTGAACTTCAAAATCACAATCTTCACAAAAGTTAAAGAAGATAAGTGCTTAACCAGTAGCCACCATGCCCATGTGCAATATGTACATGAAAAATTATGTATATAAAAGTATTGAAACACCAAAAACACCATAAAATTACAAGCACCCAAAGATAAGGCCATTTAGAAACTTATTGTCTGAAGAGTTTTAATGGTCGCCCTTAGTTTAGCAATCAGTCAGAATAACCTTAGTCAGATAAACATCTATGACTTAAAGATTTTCTTTTTAATGTTCAAATTATCATTATATTAATATAATCACTAAAATATTAAATATTATGACTTAAGTGCTAAGTTTACATTTAATGATACAAAGTGGATTAGAATACCATACCTGGATATTTTGTACTTTCCTGTATTTTAAGATATATATATATATATATATTATATATATATTATATATATATATATATATATTATTTATTTATTTCTTGAATGTCTGATATTCATGATTAAATGTAAAAAAATGAATTTAATTCCAAAGGAATATTAATGAGACCATTTAATAACAATTCTAAACTCTACTGCACTATTATAAAATTTTGCATGTGCTCTTTCATTTCAGTAGATAGACTAAAGAAAATCGACTTGGCTTTAGAAGTGTACAGCAATCCTCTCTAAAGACTTTCTCTTTCAAACTTACTAGATCATTGTTTCCAGCTTTGTCCAAATCTTGTGTTGCTAATGGTTTAAAGATTCTAATACAGTTATCATTGCTGTTTGTCATGATACAGCTACCATCAGGAGACCTAATTCAATACAGTGAAAATAATCTTTTAGTTTAAAAAAAAAATTTCAATAAACAAGAAAATAATATTTTTTTCATACTTCAGTTTAACAAGAAAACAACAATCTTGACAATTAGAGTATCTAAATACTAACTAGCTTTGTATTTGATATTGAAACAAATGGATTTTTAAAGAATAGTTATCATAGAGTTGATCCATCTTGTTTTTAAGAGTCTGAAATGTCTTGGGACTTAAAGCATCATCTAAGTGTAATGAATATATGCTTTGTTGATCATACTATTTTATCAATAAAGTAGATTTTTATATTCAATGAGTAAGCTAATTGTTGTGCATCCACAAGCTAATATTTTATTTTAGAAATAAGTCTAGGGGATCGTATATTCTTATTAAAGTTTGTGTAAACAAAAGTTTGGATTTAATAATAATAATAATAATGTTAGATGTGAGAACACATTGAAGAGCAATATAATGTTTTCTTCAAAGTTTTATAAAAATAAAATTGTCAACTTATATGAAGACATGAAGCCCTTTTTTAGTTGTAGTTTTCCTCAGCTGTATAATGCTAGGATAGTATTATCCTTAAGAAACTAATATTTAAAAAGGTCCAGAAAGTTAAAAAAAAAAAGTTTCATTTTTGCTTTTTTCCTCACAGCAGCTTTAAAAATGATTAGCACTTTGAATGAAAGGTTTTAATATTTACCATTTGCATCCTCGCAAGAAGTTATCTTCACTTTTGCTCTGAAACTCTTGGTAAGCAGATGTATAAAATGTTGGCACTGAGTCTATTGTCAATTTATATCTGTAAGTCAGGCAAATTTGTATTATTAATAAATAAGCTTGATACATTGCCTTAAGTACTAATACACCAGACTCCTTTGACCAGAACAAAAACCCACTACAAGTTGAGTTACAACTAAAACAAATATATGAAAGAAAAAACAACAACTTTCAAACAAGTAAGAGTAAATATCTACTAAAATAAATTAATATACTTTAGCTTCTTTTTCATTATCATTATTTAGCAAAATAAGAATTCTTTCCTGAACCCTTCTACACAACAGACACTGGGAAACAACATTGAAATCTCTTTTTAAAACATCTTTCTTAGCTTCATTCTCGAAATTACATTCAAGGCAAAAGACAGAGATGAAAAGAGAAAGGTGGTAATCAGATTATGTTTCCTGTTTGGTGCACAAACGTTCAACAGACCAAGGGATAGGTGAAGGTGAAATATGATTAACATTAATTAATAATGTCTCTTTCCTTTAGAAGCAAAATTTGCTGGCATTAAAAAATAAAAGCAAAAAATTTTAAAAAATTTTTTAGGGAAGAACATTAAAACATTCTGGCCTAAAAAAAAAAAAAATAATTTCCCAACAAAAGGAGCATACTTATCATGCACTTGAGTGAAATAGTTCATATTATAAGGCTCAGACTCCCACATTTCCATATCACTTCCATTTTGAGGTTGAAAAATTTCATCTGGCTGTTGTATGAAGAATATGAATACAAAAGTATATATTTAAAACAAAATTTTCATCATAACCACAAATATATCTAGAAGAAAACTTACTACAAGTAACTTTTCTATGCATACAACGGTAACCACAACTGTTTTTAAAGATGTCACTAAACTTACTTCTATTTTACTAATTTCTATACTTCATAACATAATTAATGATTTCACCAATATCTACAAACATTTACACACTAAATATATAACACATCACAGTGACAAAACAATGGATCCTTGAGCACATAGAGATCATTTGAAACAGAAAGGCAGATAGACTATCACCCAACAGACCAATTAAATGCTACGTTCTTTCTATTAGCCAATTTTAGGCGGCCATTACAAAAAAGAGTGGCTCAACCAATAAGCATCGGGAAGTACAGGCTGTGAAATTTATAGAGAAATGACAATGACAGAAAAAATGGATAGTATCTATTGTCTCATCTGCTATTTACTATTTTCCAACTAAATAGGAAAAAAAACACATTTAAATTTTTACCTTAACAGAATAAACCTCACATACCCACCCCTTTTGTAGGCACTGCGCACACCCTTAAGAAACTGTGAAGCCCAGAATAGCCAACACTCTGAATGGTAGTGCAGAACAGCAGAAAAAAACAACAACATAAATAAGGCTTTTTTTTTTGTTGACATAAACTAGAAAGAGCTTACAGCCTTACAGGTCAGCAGCAAGAGCTTGCAAAAAGAAGAAAAATAACGTTTTTCCCACTACTTTACCTGAGTGACTGTTGTGTTGATATTATTTTGTTGAACATTAGAAAAGCATACTACATCAATTTTTGCTTTTAGATCTACCTCTGATGGTGCCAGTAAACTAACTTCATGGTTAATATCTATATTTTGATGTACAATGTTCATTCTTTGATCAGTGTCCAAATAATGTGTAGAAGGCATGTCAACTGGCTCTTGAGCGTCCATTAATTGTGACACTGAATGCTCAGAAAATGATGTCTGATTATTCATTTGGTGTGACAAAACATGGTCAGCTGGAAGTTTAGGTGATTTATTTACAACAGTAGGTGAAGATACTGTTTCATCAGAATATAACTCTGAATCCATATTCAAACATAAGGAATCAGAATTATTACTACATGTTTTTTTCTCGTGTAAGAAGTTGGGCTTAGTGTTGGTGATAAGATTCTCATGATTCTGTGATTGCCCATCAAAATCATAATCTGCTACATCTGACAATACTGACGTCCCAGTTTTAGTGTTGTTGCAATCCAAATTCATGGGCACACTAGACTGATTAGAACCATGTGGTAGGCCTATCTCAATCTGTGACTGTGAATGATTCTCTTGAGAGTTTACATTCTCATTATTAGATCTAGATCTATTAATTGCTATTGAATCAAAATCACTTTGACTTTGGGTTAACTGACTAGATCTACAGCTTAGATCTAGATCTAAAAATTGATGATCATATTGCATGTTTACATTTTTCATAAAAGTTCCATTTTCATTATTTTCTTCAATATTTATTTGCGAATTTGAACAATTAGAATCAGACATGCTTAGCCGTTCGTTAAACTTAAAAAGGCCTGGCCAGGACTAGGAGTTAGGAGGCGTAGTAGAACTGTAACACTAGAAGTGAGTAGAAGATCTGAATGATTGATTAATCATGATTTATCTAGTATTCTAGACTTATCTACAATATATTACATAGTCTAGATATAGAATAAATCTAGATCGTAATAATTAGAGGAAGACTACAAAAACCACCAGACTAATCAAAGTTGAATTTATTAGAACTTCAAGTGTAAATCTAGACTCTAGATCTAGTCTAGATCTAGTTACAATCTAGTATTCTAGTAGTGTGCAGTATTTTCTTTATCTGTCTATTGACTAGGAGTGATTTCCCTTAGGAGTTCCGGAAGTTTTTGTCTCGTCCCAATATTGTCTCTGGTCCTGTCTAAGGTCCTAGCACAGACCTATATATATTTATATTTATGAGCACTGATAAAACGAAGGAGCTATAAGCCTGTAACTATACCATGGATATAGCCCAGCGTGCGATGGAGTTGGTGTTTGAGAGAGAGAGAGGGGAGGGAGATCTAAGTCTAAGGTGTCGCACTTTGGGTGAAGATGGGGGAGGGGGGGGGAACCTCTCTCGAAACAAAATATTTCAAACACGTACATGTTTTCCTGCCAAGCTGTTGATATACATTATTAAGTAACTGCCGAGCTATGTGGTATTTGATGGAGTGTGGTGTCGATGGTCCCGTGTTTAAACCATGTCCGCCGTCCAGCGTGGAGTTTTAGTTAATATATAATAATCTAATAAAGAGATTTCATGTTTCACAACATTCGGATGGCAGCCTGGTCGTGCGGTATATGCATGCTGGACTTATCAATGGTCCAGGGTTCATACCCTGCCCACTGCCATTCCCGTTGTCCTGCGGGAGGTTTGGACTAGGAACATCCGAAACATGTAACACATATTACAACAATGCACTAATCTTCAATTCTGAAAATACAACCGAACCGAAACATGTAAAACACAATTCAATAAACGAGAATTCAACCAACAGTCATCGAAAAAGAAAAGTAAACTACATTCACCCCCCTCCCTAATAAAAAAAATATAGCTGAACTTCAACTACTGAATTGCATAATCGTAGTCGGGGACTTGAGGTCCCATTAACCCCCAAAATAAAATATTTCTTAAAAAATAAACGATTGACGTCAAAGCTCCGCAGCTAGCAAGCAAAATGAGATCTTGCCTTCTGTCATTTCACTAACAGTGTGCAAAGAAACAAACGAACATATTTTTCTCACCCTTAAGTCCCTCACGATACATGATTGCAACAGCACGATATTTCAATCTGTCAAATGCATGCAAAATAATTAGCAGCTTGTGCATACAGACACTGAAAAACTTAAATGAATAACAACAGACTAAATCTAAAAAATATTCTTTAATATCTAAACCTGTACAAATACTAAATTTCTGCTTTCAAATATTTAGTTACTAGCTACGCTTTACCCGGCATCGTTGTTGTTTTTTTTTCGTTCTGTTTTTTTTTTTGTTTTATATTATAGATCTTTACAGTTTTTATAGTTAAAAATGAATACCAAGACGCCTTATTGACCCGAATCTAACAAACTGTCTTGTTGTTTAGGCAACTTAACATATCCTAAGATCATCGCTATTATGTAAGGAATGTTCATACTAAGTTTGATCAAGATTGGTCAAATGATTGTAATTTTTATGAAATACATACATACACCTTACATTCCACTTTATGTATTAAATTGTTGGTTTTCTTTTAAAATAAATGAATCTACAACTGAGCCACAGTGTAATGTGTGTAGAAAACGTTGAGTCAGGTCGTTATTATTATTTAGTATTTATTTACCTCGATGGTCTTTTTAGTCGATTCATGGGACAGAGGGTAAGCCTATTAGTCGAGTGGAAACTATTATCTCCCCTATGTTTTTATTTAATGATGGATCCCTGTGCGCAAGGTCTATGTCAATACACTTCAAACAAAAGAGCGAAACATAAAGCGGTTGCTATAAAAATTTTGGACAATAGATTTAGAATCTAAACAATTATCAAATTTACCATAATAGGCTAAAATTGTACATATTAAATTATATGTCATCATTTAACTGTCAATTATTAGAAATTTAGTCTCATCAATATTATTAATATAGCTCTGGACTCTAGACAGTCTAATTTCACTTAACTATTTTAAGTCAGCATGATATCACGAATCTGTTTCCCATTAGCATAAGTCTAAAACTATCGTATTATGCGTTTCATAATGAGATTAATGTGTCTCTTTGTTGTTGATTTTTTTTTCAATCAAACGTGAAATTATATAGAGAGTCTATAGGCCTATATATTATTCTATTTTGAAATGGGATTGTCTTTATTATCACAAAAGAGGCTTGTTTTTACCTCTGTGTATATCTTAAATGTTCAAATTATCTTGATTCATAATATATATATATATGCCTTTAAAATAACCTTGAGTGATTTCCACGATTCCCTCATAATCGTGATCTACTATTAAATTTTTAAAATAGTAAAATAACAGCAAAAAATTCAATAAAATCGGGTACGACCTGAAGTCGATCTCGTGGCTAACGCCTCCTCGGGCCGACATGCTGACCACTCAGCTAGTAAGGTACTTTTAACTAATAAAGATTATATATATAGTTGTATATTGTTTGTTTCAATTCAGAGCGACGACGACGACGACCTATAAAGGGGACTTAGTCAACTTATACATCCACTTCAGTCAAGTACAATTTCTTTTCAAGCAAAATAATAAAGTATTAATAGTTAATGAAGTATTTTTTGTTGATTCTTGTGTTGTCAGAAAAAAGAAATAATAATGTGCAAAAGCTCAGCCTGATCCGAGATTGGGTGTAAGAGAAATAACTTTTTACTAGAAAGACAGACAGGCGGAGTGAGTTAATATAAGCAATGTAAAAAATATATGTAATATGTAGGTCCAATTGTAATTTTATTAAAGTTAAATAATGTACTTACCATTTAAGATAATTATCCAATAGGTCAGTACTAAAAAAACATACGCTGCATTTAGTCTGTTGATTGATTTTAAGTATCTAGTTACTTTGATGTTGATATTCAAACTAATAAATAATTTTACAACTAGCGCGAGCTGTAGGCAAATGTTTATTAAAAAATGTAGGCTTAGAATGTTTTGACGCCATCTTGACATGTTTGGCCATTATTAGACGATCTCGATCTCGTAGAATCCTGTTTTACCGACTACCTTGAATTCAATTAATATTAGAATTGCAAAATATGAATATCTTGGTTTATAAAACACACGTTAATGTTCTTTAAATAAATCTGAAAACTTTTAACCCAAACTTTCTTGTCGAAATCAGTCACCATTTCATTATCGAGTTGATTCAAAGTCCTTCTCTTCTTAAGTTGTTGTTCTGTCAATTCTCACATGGAAGTGTGGCTTAGTGGATAAAGCGTTAGTCTCTCAATCAGATCTCAATTTAGTAGTCACGAGTACGAATCCCGACTAGGGCAGAGTTATGCGAATCCCGACTAGGGCAGAGTTATGATCAATAAAATTAATTAAGTATTCACTCAAATACAACCCAAACACTAAATGATAGTAATAGTGAAGGTTTATGACGCAGAAAATTAAATGATATATGATTAAATTATTAAAATTAAAGATGTGCATATGATCAGGGTTAGATTAGATAATGTTAGGACTAGTGCATTAGATTAGATGATATGTATGTATAGTTTAAATGGGTTAGGAGGTCCACATGGAGGCTAGATTAGATGTGTACATGGTATGGTTAGGAGGTGCAAATGCTCAAGATTAGTGCAGACTAGATTAGTGCAGGCTAGATTAGATGTGTACATGGTATGGGTTAGGATGTGCACTTGCTCAAAATTAGTGCAGGCTAGATTAGATGTGCACATGGTATGGGTTACGGTGTGCACATGCACGAGATTAGTGCAGGCTAGATTAGATGTGCACATGGTATGGGTTATGGTGTGCACATGCTCGAGATTAGTGCAGGCTAGATTAGATGTGCACATGGTATGGGTTATGGTGTGCACATGCTCGAGATTAGTGCAGGCTAGATTAGATGTGCACATGGTATGGGTTATGGTGTGCACATGCTCGAGATTAGTGCAGGCTAGATTAGATGTGCACATGGTATGGGTTATGGTGTGCACATGCTCGAGATTAGTGCAGGCTAGATTAGATGTGCACATGGTATGGGTTATGGTGTGCACATGCTCGAGATTAGTGCAGGCTAGATTAGATGTGCACATGGTACGGGTTAGGGTGTGCACATGCTCAAGATTAGTGCACAAGGTAAGCATTAGGATGTGCTCAGGATTAGTGCCAGAGCACATATGGCCAACATTAATGTTAGGTGGGTGTACATGGTAAGGGTTAGAGTAAGGTAAGGTGGGTTGGGACTATGAACATAGTTATGGAGTAGTATGATAATGCACATGGTCTGGATTAGGGCAGGGTATAATGTACACATATGCTAAGCTAAATTCTGTGCATGCAAAAGCCAGATAAAAGGGTTATGTGGGATTAACGCGTGGAATACGGCTCGAAGTTGAGAAGAGATTAATTGCAACGAAGTAGAGCTAGCTGTAAACTGACAGATATTGTACAGTCTTCTACGCTACATATTACAGTAGCAAATTGTTAGTGTTAATAGTCAAAAATGTATATGAAGCTGAAAGCTGAGATAATATCGTCAAGATCTTTTCTTTACAATGTTTTTATTTTATTTAGCCAGAAGATTCACAAATACGTAACAATATTAATTATTATATTATATCTTTTATCTTTCAATGCTCAACTAGAAAAGGTATTGAAAATCCGACATTTTAAAAGGTTACAAAGACAATGTCAGGAGTTTCGCGTGTCTTTTACCCTCATGACCCGAGGTGAACATATAGCAGGCAATGTCAACCGCGATTGTGACAGTGCCCCAGCGGTCCACAGACCAAAGGATAGGTGAATGTGATGTTAGATGTGAACCTGGCCTAACTAATGTCTTATAATGAATATATAATTGCTCTAATTGTTTTGTAAATGGACAATCTCTTAATACTCATGAAAAAAAAACATTCCCCCGTAAAAAAAAATTCCATTGGTTAAATATTTTATTCTTATCGCTCAGCACTGCAGTTCACGCGATAATATGAAAAACTACTTATTAATTGTTGTTTTAAATTATGTCCACTCTAATTAGATTTTTTTCTCTTAAAAAAAGTAAACATTTTTTTAATGTAGTAAATAGTATAACAGAACTTACTTAACTAAGCAATACAAATGTAAAAAAAAAATATTTTTTTTTGTGACCAAAATTCTAAAACCTTTGCATAAATTAATTAAAATTATGGCAAATTGTTATCTCCCCTCCTTATTATAGCCTCCAGTGTTTGTTACGATTAATAGTGAATATTTGTAAAAGTGTGTATTTTTATTTAAAAAAAAAACTGCTTGCCTTGTTACTTTTAAAAATTAGATTTTTCACTTTCAGAAAAGAAAAAAGTAGCCGTTGCAATTGAACTTTTAAGGGTCTAAAATATATTCTTTTAAAAATGTATTTATAAATTATCTATTACTAAATTAAAATTAAAAAAAATAGCAAACAAAAACCCCACACAAAACACAAAAACTTTAACTATTAATCGTATTGGATTTGTAACACAGAATGTTTATAGGCCTACTGCAAATCACCAGACATGCATACACACAATAACTCCAAAACAGTTGGATTTATCTTTAACAATTCACTTCGAAATTGCTTTGTTATGTATTAATAAATCATGTTTTATACTGTTATCTAATTTTAATTATTTCATTATAGGTAGGCTATGTAGGCCTATTGTTGACAGTGGACATTTTTAAATATTAAAAAAAAAGGCTAAAAAAATAGAAAAGCAAAATATTGAGGTTTAAAAAAAAGGTTTGGAAAAAAATATTTAAAAAATAAGGAGACCTGAGTTTCTTAATTGAGGCCTTTAGAAATGATCAATAAAAATAATATCAGATATAAGACAGGCTCACGTTGAGTCATATCTTCTCGATCATCAGTTCATTGATTACATATGAATGTATGAATAACAATTACATAACAATGTAATAATGATAAGAAGAATATATACGCTCGATCGTATGTCCGTATTATATATTCAGTCGAACAATATCGATAAATCTTTCGATACGCAGACGTTTCTTCTTTTAGATCGCGCTTGTTCTTTCATTGTTTGCGGCTCCTCAGGTAGCTCCAGATTTAGTCTATAGCTATAGAATAGGCTCTGTTGCGAAAAAAAAAAAGAGTAGTTTCCCCTTAGATGATTTTTGTGTGGGTAGATACGCAGCTGTTTCAGTTCAGTTTAGAGTTTAGATCTAGAATAGGTCCAAATCTAGTCTAGTCTAGATCTAGATCTATAAGTAACTAGATTATTCTAGATAAATCTAGAGTCAGATAGTTCCAGTAATTTAAATGTCTAGCTAGATCTAGTAGTGATGCTTTTAGACAAACAATTAGAGCTTTAAATTTAAACTATTTTTAGTAATTTAGATTTACATGTAGACTTTAGACAATTGTTTAGTTAAGACTTTTTTTGTCTGACTCTTTAATTTCTTACTCTAGTAGTCACTCTAGTGACGTCTAGTCTTACTCTTAGTCTTAGTCTTACGAGTCTTATCGACTTAGACTTAGACTTAGACGACTTAGACTTAATTATTAGTTTAGATGTGTAATTAAATTACTATTCAAGTACAAGAAGATCTAGATTTAGATCTATTTTTGTAGTTTATAGATTCTAGATTATTATCATTAGAGTCTAATGATTAGACTCAATAGATTAGATTGAACAGATCTAGATCTAGATTATCAGACTATTATACTAGTCTATATTTGACTATATTATTATTATTTATTATATACATTATTATGATTATATATAGATTTAGATCTAATGACTATATAATATGATATATAGAAAAAATTATAGATCTAGACCTAGAGAGAGTCAATCTAGATCTAGACTTCTATAAATCATTTCAAATCACTAAAATGGCTTCATATTGTTGCAAGTCAAACCTAATAACATACTTGCAATCATGTAAGTTAGTTTCAACTTCAGAAGTGTAGTCTGACGCTTTTAACATTGTCACTGTGCTTCTCAGTTCTAGAGTCTTTTCTAATTCTCTTCTGAGATTCATGTCTAGATCTATTTAGTAAAGAGCATTTGAAATAATTTAAATATTTTTTTCCTTTTCACTTGCTTATATATAATGTTTTTCCTCCAAATTTATTTATTTTCCTAACCATAAAAAGAAAATGAAAGCTAGATGCGCAACAATCATTTATAAGACATTTTGACAGTACATAATACTTGTATAGACCTAGATCTAGGATTCGCTGAATTGTAACGAAAGCCGTCTTGAAAGGGATTAAGTTCTTGCAGATACTATTTTATGCTTCAACATCAATTGATATTTAAAAACCCTTAGAGGGAACATTTGGATATTACATAAAAATTAAGCCCAGCCAGCAGGGGGGATATAACAATTTTTTACAAGGAGGGTCTAAAGATTAGTCAAAAATATTCAAATGAAATAACAGGTACAGTGGTCCCTCGACTTTCATGGATCCAACTTTCTCAGAAGGGCTAGGCTAGATCTATACCACAGATCTTAAAAAAATATAAATGGAAAAAATATTCAGCATTTTTTTTTAATAGCACAGGTTTCCTGGTAGCTGCATGATGTAATATGTACAGTGTTAGTTAAAAAAAAAAAGGAATATGTCACTGAGCTTGAAAGAAGTTGATACTTGAGTTTTGTTATGATTTCCTATAAAGGTGATTTTTGGAGTTACATAATATCCAAATGTTCCCTAGCAGACAATGTGTAGGTTATATAAACGAACAGACTGTCCATATATGGATATTAGGGCTAATGCTTGGTGGGGAGAAGCATCGCCAAAATGACAGCTGGAATGGTTTATAGTCATGTGTTATAATGTAAATGATTGTATATAATTGTCTTATAGAAGGTGCCCACATACTGTCTTGATTGCTTGATTGGTCCTATCCTTACTTATAAATTATTATTTTCTTACAGTCCAAACCTGTCAGTCTACCTGCATTGAAGACCCTTGGGTAGAAATGTCGATGGCCACCTAAGTTTACAATCGGCAATGGTACTTCCCATATTATATAGCTCCTCCTTCGTCATCAAAGATGAGCACATTTCTCATATCCTATGAACTCAAAGATGACTGAAGTCCAATCCTCGCTTTAAAAAGCTGGCTGCATACATGGCATGGTTAAGTTTTGTCAGTTGCAGATAGGCCTGCTTCTTCTCTCAGCTTTTTGTTGGTTCTGCGCTCATCACGCTGGCCACTCTTCTTGCTTCAAATATCGTGACTCCAAGACTCACAGCTTCATGACATGAGGAGTGATCGAGAGCTAGTGCTTCCCAGCTGTTAATGTCAATATCACACTCCTTGAAGGAGCTCTTTAAGGGTGTCTTTACAACACATAAAAATTGTCTTTACAGCACTTGTAAAAATTAACCAATTAGTTAATTAACTATTGGTAATTAATTATTTTGTTTGATATTTCAAACAAGGGAAAGAAATTGTACTTTATCAGAATCTTGTCTTGTTTTTCATTAAACTATTCCCATATTATAATGCTACCACCAGACACTTCTTTGACCCATGAATTCCAGTGGCCTTCAGATGGAATACAAATCTCATGCTCCTCTAATAAAACAGTCATATATAGACATCTCTTTTCCTTATTTAATAATAATAATAATCTTTATTATCCGTAAGGAAATTTGTCTTACAGTTTGTGCATTACACCAAACAAAAAACATTATAACTATAAGAAACCAAAGTGTACATTCACACCAGACTCACTCATAATTTACATGTGACAAAGTTTATACCAGGTTGTTCTTATTTTATGATTTGATTGCCAGGGGAACAAAAGAGTGTTTGTGTCTGTTTGTCTTTGCTATCAGTGTCTTGTATCTCTTTTGTGATGGTAAAATCACAAAATCCTGACACAAAGCACTCTGCACTCACTCTTCTGTGGTCTTTCAATCTAAAAGTCTATACTTTCTCTTTATACACATAGAAACTTCTTTGACCCATCAGTAGTAGTCCATAAAAATACATATATCATAGAGTTTGTTTTTTTTCCCCTAACAAACAGTCTCAGAACATCTTTTTCAAAATTAAGCTTTCACACAAACTCATACTTCTTTAGCCATCCATTGTTGCCATAAGGATAAAATGCTATTTTTTGTCTTATCCACATTTGCCTTTCCCCCAAGTTTACTTCTTAGTCCTTTGCTTTTCTTTATCTTTTGGAACAGTTTTTAAGAATAATCTTTTGCCACAAAATTCAGACACTTTTCTTTTTACAAAGCTTATATCAACTCACACTGTCTGTCTGGTTCAAAGTTTGTACTGGTACACATTATTTCTCTAAGACCCAATCTCTCAGATCAAGCTGAAATTTCGCACAATTATTTCTTTTACCTGACAACACAAGAATCAATTTAAAAAATTAACCAGTTAGTCAATTAACTATTGGTAATATATATTTTTTTATTTCAAACAAGGGAAAGAAATATTACTTTATGAGAATTATGTCTTCTTTTACATAGGACTATTTGTGCAGCATTATTTTGAATGAACAGTATCTTATAAAATAGATGTACACATATTGTAATAATTATTGATTGTTTTTACCCCTTCCCCCTCCCAACTGATTTCTGTGCACTGCCTTACTATAATTATCACACTGCTATTGATTAATTAGTTATGTTTCATGGTCAACAGCTTGTTGCTCATTATGTTTCTTTTTTTACTTATGTGAAGTAGGAACATCTGCACTGAGTAATTTGTGTATGTGGCATTCAGCTACCTTACACAGCCAAATATTGATTGTTCTTCCAAATATTACTTTCCTTTTATCTTAGAAGAGGCTGGCTAAGTTTGATATTACATTGAGAAGACTGCTATTATCAACATATGTTGTGATGTTTTTTTTTTGTTTTTTTTTTTTAAAGAAAGCTTTGCAATAAATGCAGGTGCTTTAAACTCACAAAGCATTGTACATAGATTAACATTCTTAAACACAAAATATTTCTATTTCATTGAAACTCATTTGACTTTGATCCTATTCTTCTATTCAGCTCTGTGTGCAAAGCTCTCTAACTCAGAATTCATTGAAATAAATGTTTTGTTTTTGCAGAAAGATTAAAATAAAAAAAAATTAGGTTATTTATGCAGATTAAATTTTTTTTCTCTCCTTTCTAGATTTTGTGACTATCGCAACAATACTGGGAACAGGAATTTTAGGTATTGCAATTAAAATCATTACCACAGATATTTCTATTTATTTCTTATTTTTTTATTTTGCATTTCTTGCTGTGGGGGGAAAAAACAAATTAGTACAACTTTTTTTTTGTTAGAAAAATAGAGCTTTCATTAGATAAGTAGATACATGGTATCATGTTAATATACCAAATTGATGCAGTTCATTTATTATTATGTAAAAAAAAAGAAAGATATTTTGTATCCCTCTTAATTATGGATTTAAATACATGTAAAACTGGTGGGTAAATGTTTGCTATTTATGAAAGAGAACCATAAAATAGCCTCTGAAAATATGATTGTATTCTTAGTAACTTCATGAAATGGGTTAATGCAATGGATTATCTTATCTGATTAAACAACAGTGATTGCCAATGTTATATTGTATTAATTTTAACCATTGTAATAATTATGAATTTTTCAATACTTTTCAGTGTTTTTAATGTTATGTGTATACATTAACCTTTATCATGTAATCCTACTTTAATTCTCAAGGTTTACCTGTGAAGTTGGCACATTCAGGATTCTATCCATTCCTAATTAGTTTTATAGTAGATGCTTTTGCTCAGGTAGGTCATAAATTGCTTATTCTCTTACTTTAGTTCAAAAAATTATTACATTTAGATATTTTTGAAAGCTTTGAAATATGTAGAACTACTCCTACATTACTATCTGAATCTTATGTCCCATCTTTAGATACTAACAGTTATTTTTCAATTTAAAAATATCAATTTGCTCTTTCCCTAGTCACTTTTGGTGCACTGTTTCACTGACTTGTTGCAGAGAGCTGTTGCCTGTCAATATCAAAGAGGTCTTGGGGTATGTTGATGCAATCTCAATTTCTGATCTAAAGCAGTAAAATTACTTACGAATAAGAATGCAGATTTGTTGTTTTACATAAGTTAGAGGGGAATAAAAGCAATTTTATTTTACCATGTGCAGGTATATCACAGAACTGTTAGCTAAGTTTTGTAAATTCTTTTGTGAAATATGTCAAGGAGTATAGATTTTTCTTGCGTTTGTCAAATATTCAAGTAAAACATTAGCAATTTAACACAAGTGGTCAACATCTTTTAATTATAGAAATTATAGGAAAGCTTTTTGCAACACTTTGCTTTGGAGGCTACAGAAACAGATGACCTTTACATCTTCTGCCCCATAGATTGTAGAGTCTGAAAGGGGAACTTTACTTTTTTATTTTTTTTTTAGGCCCTTAAGTAAAATGCTTCTAAATTTCAAAACATGGCAACTTTTGTTATTTTCTTACCTAAAACTGCCAGTAGCAAGTCTAACACATAGACTTGCACTATTAGGAAGTGTGTCTGTTCACATAGCGACTTGAAAAGGTTCAGTTTCATTGTGAACTATCACTATACAAGAAACCACCTGGCTCAAGGGAATAAGAGATTCAATTGTAAAGATAATATGAGTATAATAGGGATGGTAACAAAAGGATTGTTTCCACATTGATAGGCCTCCATCTTGATCAGATACTTTAATGGTGTTTTTTTTTATTTATAAGATATTGGGTTACGATAAAATAAAAAAATACTTGTGTTTTACTTTTGTACTTCTTTAGTCTGTTTACTTTTATATTTTTAAAGGAGGAATCTGTACCATTGAATACAATAATAGAGGAAGACATATTTCTTGAGTCAGATGAAGATGATGGACAAACTAATGGTATGACTTCTGTTATTACCAAATAAGAATTTGTAAAGAATTTTTTTAAAAAAGTATCCTTTAATATGCTAAGTCTAACTTAGTAATAATAATAAGGCTTGTCTTCGAGTCTGAAGATTAATGAGGAATGCAGTATTTCCTGTGGCTATGCAGGTGTGTCTTGTTCTGAAGCTACATGCATCAAGCTACTCTCTTCTATGTCAGTCAAAGCAAGATAGTACCTAAGCTTGTCCTTAAAGTGTTTCTGTGTGGCACATCTGTTACGTCGACCACCTTTTAGCTTACCAAAAAAAGACTGCTATTGGTATACACTTGTCTTCCATACGAGATATGTGCCCTGCCCAGCGTAACTGTTGGACCATATGATGTCACTCTATACTGTCCATACTGGCGTTCGTGGGGACATCGCTGTTTATAGTGCGGTCTTGCCACCGTTTGTCCATGATGGATCACAAGCATCTTAAGTGAAAGTGTTGAAGTAGTCTCAGTTGCTTTCTGTATAATCCCTATGTCTCAGATCCATTCTACTTAAATTTGCCTAAACTCTCATAGGCTCTGTCTATATTTTTCCATATAATTTACTGGATGATAGCTTTTGAATTTTTTTATACAAATTAGATTTAATTCAGTCACATACACACAAATAGTCATTATCAGTTTGCAATGCTTCTTGCAACTGAGCCTTGAACTTTAATGCTGCTAGTTATTTGCTTCATATCTCATCCAGCCTTTTTTTTCTTTATGGAGAAGTTAAATAATATCAGCATATACTTTATATACTTTAAGGTCCTTCATTTTGCAAGAAGTTGACACGTATTTCTCACACTTCATATCAATATGAATGCAATTAGTTCTATTTTCAAATCTCCAAAGATATTTGTCCTTTGTATAATGCATGAAGCTTATAAAGAGCATCTGCACTTTGTATTATACATAAAGCTCCAAAGATTGTTTGCCTTTATGACAATTTCAGTTCAATTTACAGGCGCCATAATGAAGGGTAAGATGCAACACATTCGTGAGGTGCCACTTGTCCAGCCACCAAATCTTCACCTGCTGGCAAAACTATTTTTGGGTTGTGGCTTAGAGCAGGTCTTTGATCTACTCGTCATTCTTCATTTGTAAGTTACATTAAGACATGCTGAGTTTTTTTTCTTGGGTTTCATCATAAGTGTTAAAGTTTTTTCTCTGAAAAGTTGTTTAGCTGTAGTGAGGCCCACAGAGAAGGTTGCCTACAACTATTATATTAGTGTGTAGCTTCCATAGTACTACATAGTATTACTCAAATGTGTCAGAATACTCAAAATGTTTTCTTTATTTTCAAAAATGTCCCTAAAATCCAGAGAATGAAATAATTTTAAAATATACCATTGTTAACTTTATCATTAATTTTAATTTTGCTTAAAATATTTTTTTTTATTTGACATTTCTGAAAAAAAAAAATTAACAGTGTAGCTCTCTTGATTTGTTATGCCCTTGCTGGGAGTGAAGCTTTTGCACAGTTAATTGGTGTTCGGTAAGCTGATTACTTTTCTTATTTTACTTTTAAAACATTTGTATAGTTAACTCATTGAGAATAATAAACTAAAAAATCTTTCTAGTGCTAAAAAATTGTTAACATTTTTTATTTTTTTTTAAGACAACTTTTTTTTTAGAAATTTAATTTTCAATATTTGAAATGAGGAAAAAAGAATATTATTAAGACTGTAAAAAGTGGAAAATAAACATTTTTTTAACAATAATTATCAAACTTGAAAATCTGCTGCTCCATTTAGTTTCTAGCTTAAAGGACATAAAATATCATGTAAATAAAAAGAAATTAAGTTATTCTGGGACGTTTGATTATAGGAAGTTTGACTTGTTTTTTTTTTTAATTAAAATTAAACGTACTCGCTCTACTTATGTTGCATTTCTTACATTGTAAGATTAAATTGAAACAATTGTACTACTTATGTTTTTTTTTCCTGTCTTCAGACATATTTATGTCATTCCAGTATTTGTATGGGTATTAACTGCCAGTGTCTTGTTTGCTGTAGGGCTCATTCAGCCAGTAGTTTCCATACTAACCCTCTTTAAAGGATTGCTCTTGTTAGGAACGGTAGGTTAGTTTCTTCCAATAACATAGAATTTTTGGGGTTATTCAGATTACAGTATATTATCTAATATATTTTATATGTATTCTCTATATGCCAAAATCTAAGCCACACCTTATTTTTGGGTGGATTGAGGACCAAATTAAAACTTGAATTTGAGCCACATACTTCAAACAAAAAAAAAAAAAAAAATAGAGCGTAGCTTATATCCATCAACCTGTCTCAAGACCTATTTGTTTAGCAGCTAATTGTCAGTATGTTTATTAATTTTCACATAAAAATGATTTTTTTGTATTGTTTATCTGATATATCTTTAACAAATATATTAAAATCACTGTTGAACATGAGTTAAAATTTCATCATTTTTAAAATAAGTATGACATGTACAACCGGTTGCCTGGTCGTGCGGTTTGAGTGCTGGACTGTCGTTCGGATTTATCGACGGTCGAGGGTTCAAACCCTGCCTGCTCCCATCCCCCGTCGTCCTGCGGGAGGTTTGGACTAGGAAGTAAACTATCTTCAACTCTGAAGGAACATCCGAAACATGTAAAACATTTTTAATATTGTCATGCATTGTATATTGTTTCACTTGTAACTTTGCAGTGTTTAGCAAAAAATTATTATTGTTTGTAGACTACAATAACTTTCTATGTTGGAGTATCAGTGTCTGAGAAAACGACCAATGACTTTAGTTATGTTGGAGCCCCTTTTTTGATGGGCTCTGTTGCACTAGGTGAGTTGTTGATTTCTACAGTAATTCTTTTGTATAGGTAATGTTATAATCTTACTTCAGTCTTCAACCATTTTGAATTGTTTTTGTGCTTTATTTGTGACCATAGAACTTTTATAATATAAGCTTGTCTTGAATAAAAACATCTTCATGCTTCTTAGCCACACATTTTCAAGTTTTGATCTAAATTATTATAGAGCATTCCTTTATTTTGAAACTAAAACTTTTAAATTAGATTATTGTATCATAATTGCCAAAAAATTCCTGATTTTCTTACAAATAAGCATCTTTTTTATGAGCATAAATGCATAAATGACATAAAGATATATATTATATCTATATATAAAAGTTTTGGTCTGGAAGAGCTTTATTGTCTTGGCTGGCTACCTACTTAGAAGGAAAACTGTAGCTTCCTTGCAGCTATATCTAAACATGGGAAAGGCTTCAGAATGTCAATCCTGAAAAAAAAAATCCAGCAGGAGGCCCTTAGGTAGCTTGCAGAACACAGTGCTACACTCTGGCATAATTTACAATGCCTCTGATAACATACTGTATCAGTATTTGTCTTTCTTTTTTTTTATTGTATAAAAGCATTTGTGCGTAGACACATTTAATGCTTCATGTAATGTTAAGTCTGTAGCATTTGAAGCACGATTTTATTATTAGATCCACATTATTATTATTATTATTATTATGATTATTATTGTTAATCTAGAATTAAAAATCTCCAAAAATTGTCATAGTGTATATCTTAGATGACTGACTCACCACTAATTCTCCACTTGGAGTAGACAAAAAAAAAATGAAAATTTAATCTGTTATTACTTATGTGAGCCTAGAACAACTGAGTCTCTTTTCATGATCATAATGACAACAGTTAAATTTCCCCAAAACTTTTTTTTTCCACAGTTTTGTCCTAATATGTTTTCCATACAAAGCACTCATTAATACAATTAGATGCATAATTTTTTCATTCCAAATTTAAATATAAAAGCATAACCAGTATACAATTGCATACATATTAGTATTACCTATTTGATGTGAAAGAAAGATTGGATTATACTGTAACTCTTTTGTATTTTTCCCTTAATGGTTCAGGTGGTGTTTTTAATACTATGCCTTACACCTTTGAAAAGGTTCCCTATAAAAGAAAACAGGTGAATTAAAATGATAGTTTTTTTTATTCAAATACTATAATAACTATTAGTTGATTCACAAATTTCTATTATTTTTTTTTGTTAACTAATTTTTATGAAGATAATTTTTATACTTTCAGATATTTTTGTACCGTCTCTCTGTTCAATTAGGCTTGTGGACATGTGTAATTTTCAATATATTTTGGTATGTCTCACATTTGAATTGAATTTCACCGGTACCTTAATTCTGCACTTTAATTATATACCTGATATTATTTCCACTGTGTTTTTTTTTCTATTATATTTTATTGTAAATTTTAATTTTTTTTTATTTTGCTTTTCTTCTGAATTTTCTACAAAATGTAATTTAATTATTATATGTTTGTGCTTGTAATTTAGGTGCTGGGCTGTGCTGGACATTGTTCCACAAACCATTGAATCTGCTTGCTCCTCTTTAAGTTATGGACTAGCGTTTTATTCAAACAACAGTGCAAGGGAAACATCAATCACTTGTCATGGAGAGTTATCTCTTGAAAGGTAAGGACTTTTTTTTTTCACTTTGTCTGAAAATCTGCTGTTGTATTAGTAGATATATATATATATATATATATATATATATATATATATATATATATTTATATACTTATTGTTGTATAGAAATACTTTTTTTTCACTTGTCTGAAAATCTGCTGTTGTATTAGTAGATATAGATATATATTTATATACTTATTGTTGTATAGAAATAATTTATTTTGGAATATTACTATTTAAAAAATTTAACATTAAACTTTAAAACTTTTGTTAAGGTTTATGTTAATCAAATTAAAATAGAACCTTGGTGACTTTGCATACATTAGATGTGTCAAAATGTGCAGGTCAAAACTGGGTCTGTTTGCTGAATACTGCATTCATCCTTAATCTTCTGGACACAAACTTAATGCCTTGTTATGTTCAGACACAATTTAAAAAACAAATATTGTAACTTTAAAAAACAAGTTATATTTCACAGCATTATGAAAAGAATACATTTTCTTTGGTTTGTTTTGTATTTCTGCATATTTATCTAATGATTTTTTTAAAACAAAAATTAGCTTCAATTTTTATCCTTGTTGTCAGAATGAGGTAAAAATACACAATTACTTTGGATATACATATAACAATGTACATTTTAAGTTTGCTAATCTTTGTACCAACAGAATAAACAAATCTATTTTTTTATGCTTTCTTTGAAAATTGTGACTTCACTTGTTCTCTAAACTAATTCTCTAAATCATTCTCTCAACTTAAATATTTCTCTAAACCTAATTCATTCTCTAAACCTAATTTATTATCTAAACCTACTTCATCAACTAAACTTTTCTGCATATTTTAGAGCAATAATTATCACCTGCTCTTTTTGCCTCATTGTAGTGCTGCTGTAAATGGTGAGATCTCCACCATACCACTGACTAAGTTACTGCAGCGAGATCACCCTCAATTCACTTGGGTAGCCATCTTGATTCAGGTTTTTATTGCAATAAGCATCACTGTTTCTTACCTGACCATCGGCACAGCTCTCCATCATACAGGTAATCTTAAATGACTTTTTTTTTTCCATGCTGAAACTTAAGCCAGATGTAGTGATGGTGATTTGATGCTAATTGCAATAAAACACCAAGAGCTTTTACACATATTTCTTAGATGCATTTACTGTTGTAAATATTGCACATTCAGTTAGTTTCTATATAATTTGTTTAACAAATTTATTTGAGGAAAAAAATTGTCTTGTGTGTTTTAAAGTTGGCGGTATAGTTCAATTCATGAGTCCATCAAGAGCTGGGACGACGCTGAGTAAAGCAAAATCAAAAAAGAAACTCTCTCAAGAATGGTAAGATTAAATTTCTCATTCTTTAAAGGCTGAATATCTTTACATCTAACATTTAGCTTTGATATATAAATATAGTATTAATTAATCTTTTATTTATTAGAATAAAATATTTGTTCTAATCTTCAGTAGAATAATTAGGCATGAAGTCAAATCTTCAGTAGTACAATACAACTGCTACAGACAACATTAAGTAGTAGTGGTTTGCTTTTTCTTTTTAAACCTAAATTTTTTGAATGGAATAAATGTTTATATGTGTTATGGAGTTCTTGTGTGTGTTTCTATAGTGATGTTGGAAAGAGATTAGCTATGCAGTTTGAATGATGCAAGATAAGCGGCATCATCATATTATATCTTAACTTGTAAAACTTGAGATAGAAATTTGAATAACTTCTTTTGTGAAAAAAAAAAAAAAAAAAACTTTAATTACAATATAAACAAATTTTAATTTGGAATGAAATAAATAAATGTAATAGTAGTAGTAATAATATAAAATATTATTTTGAACAAAATCTGACACACTACAAAAACAGGTTTTTTCACTCTGTCCATCTGGAGTTGTCTGTCCTACACAAGACAGCTGACATCAATGCTGCTTATCTTGCATCATTTACACTGCATAGCTAACTCCTTCCAACCATCACCATAGAAACACTCACACGCACACATTTCATATCAATTTGAAGCATGGAGATGTTCTGAAAGCCATCTTTTAAATGACACATTTGCTCCACAAATATAGTATATGTATTACTTCTAAATTACTTAGTGATTTGTTTTTTCTTTCTTATGACATCAGTAAGTTCATAAAAAGTCTGGATGTAGAAAATTGTCAATATCTAAAATGTTAGTCATGTAATGCAACATTTGTTTTTTATTTTAGGCTTATCAAAACTGGACTTTCACTAGTTGCATTTGTCATTGTCTTTTTAGTGGCCATGCTTGATCCACAGGTAGTATCAAATAGTGTATTTGTATTTTTATGGCATGTTTGTAGAGTTTTTATCTATTGGAATCTACAAGTAGATGTATCTTTGCAGGAGTTTAAAGAAAAAGGATGGTGTGGGTGAGGGGGGAGATGATTTTGGGTGAATAAATCAGCATATATAATATCTACATTGCATTTTATTAAGTAATATACAGTTTTTGCTATGCTATGTGTTCATGAGTAGGATCTGCTAACCATGATGATATGCATGATGAACCAAGGGGGCTTGGTTTGAGAATCTAAGACATCTGAGATCCCCCAAGTGCTGGGGAATTTTTTTGTGTGCTGAACACGACACCCTTGTGTATGTTCACCTTAAAAACATAACATCATCTGCCTTATTAACCACTAGTTTTATGAATAAATTTGGAAACTTCACCATCAACTTTAAATTATTTGTTTTAATTAGATCTGATTTGCATACTTTGTGCTGTTTAATCTAATTATATTTTTGTATCTATCTTCAGGGGTTCGTTGACATACTAGAAAAATTTGTTTCCTTTACTATGAATGTTGAAGTTGGCATTTTTGTTTTTCTTATGCTTCTCTTTTCACACCATGGATCTTTCAAGTGAGTATCTTCAGAATGTTTGAGCATTTACGGTAAAAACTAAATAAATAATCTAGTATTGAATTCAAGTTTACTAAAGGAAAGTTCTAAACATATTTTATATTTAGTATAATTTTATGTCTCTTGTTTTGCCAGTTATAATGAAAAATAATCTAATAAAATAATTATTTTCTTAATTCAACTAATAGAAGTAATTAATTTTTTGTTCATGATTTCTAGGCATTTAGATCTGCCGCTGCCTTTATCCAAGTGCCTTTACTATTTCATCTTCCTTCTGCCACTGTTTTTTAATTTTGCTGTTGTTTATGATGTTTACTGCACTATCAGGGATATCGTACATCCACCAAAGCTTTTGGCAGGCTTCCTCAACCAAACTGTGCATGGTGTTAATTCTAGTCAAGAGCAGACACAAAGTGGTCAGATACAGCTAATGCCTCTTACATCTACCATAAACTGAGCAGTATGTATACATATAGCTAAAAATTATTGTTTTATTTCTTTTAAAAAGATTGTAGCTTGTAAGTGTTTTAAGTTGTATTTTTTTTTTTATTTTGCTCAAAAATGATATGATTTATTACAAAATGTAAAAATGTCAGTTGGTGCATAGAAAAGTTAAACAAAATTTGTCTGATTAATGAAACTGAAAGCAGAATGCTGTTTGTTACAGCTGTTGTTTTTAAGTAACTTTTTTTTGATATTATCATTTTTATAAGTAGAAAGTAGAAAAGTGATTTATTGAGTACCATCTAATTTTTTAAATTTAGTAAAGTCAATATGAGTGAGCACTTTGTTGCCAGGTTTTTAAAAATATTAATAATTTGTATTATCTTCTCTATTGAAAGTTCCTAGGAATTCCCCATCCATTTGCAGATATAAATTGATATGATGTTTATTTTTTCAGTGCATTTTTAAAGTTAATATTCAGGACAACTAGAAATAGAGTTAGTCATATTAAATGATTAAAATTTTCATGAAGTAAACTCAAGCAAGCGCTGATAGACATGTACAAGCTAAGCATTGAAAAATATAGAGTTTATATCTTTTGAAATAAAACTCAAATTCCTTACTTTAATTTGGTCTTCTTTTGTAAGAGCATTTACCTAGTTTTGTTATCACTCTTGTCCAGTCTCATATACCTTTACTGTACTTGTGACATGTCACTACAATGCTAGTTTACCTGTACCAGGTTTCATTCTCTTCTATTGCTTATCATTTTCACTTTGCTGTATCCCCAGTGTTTATTTTTGTTATCTTATTAGATATTATTAGATCCAATAAATTGCTTTAAATTGAAATAATGGGGGGGGGGGTGAATGTGTCCAGAAGGGCTGGGAAAGTTTCAGTAAGTGTTGTATCACAAGGAGTTGGGATTGATATATTAGGAAGGTCTGGAGATGTGCAATGCAATTAAGTGCCTCCTCAGGTAGTATTTCATTGCTTATATAGTTTGGATTGAACGGATACATCCCTGTAGTCTTTGTGCTGCTTGGTGCAATCTCTGATGGTTACTCCAAACTTGTTTCAGTACTTCTCCATAAGGTTTAAATTTGTTTCATTGCTGATCATGGAAGCATCCTCCCTGAGAGCATTTGTCCAAGTGAGCTTCATAACTCCAAAGAAAGCCTGATCCTAGTGGCTGTATAAGGTGGCTACCAAGAGGCAGTAGAATCAAATATTGTTTTCTGAACAGACAACAGAGTAGTGATTTTTCTAGAATGGATGCATGGCTTGTGTAACCATAAAGCATTTTTTTTCTGAATGCTTGACTTCATTCCATTCAGAAGTGTCACTCTACATATATTTTTTTTCTGAACGATTGATCACTTAATAAGATAACATCCACTTGAAAGTGTCATTCTCCCCTTCCAAGATGGAAAACTCCATATCTGTCAACTTTGGCCTTAAGTTACGATTAGTTCTCTACAGAGAAACGAAAACAAGCATTTCAGAAATGTACAAAATGGAGAATATGCAAAACCATAATATTTGTTCCGCAAAAAAAAAAAATTAAGTAAAATGGACAATATTATGTTTGCTAATCTCAATCTAATTTCATTGGCTGATATAAAGATGAAAAATGACTGTTGCTTTTTGAACAAAATTTTAGCTCTTAGGTAAGCCAACTTACACATCCTTATTTCCCTTTACTCAGCAAGCAGTCAGAACATTGAAATCTTATCTTCTGAAGGGAAAATGATTTTTTAAATGAATTTTAGGGTTAAATTTAGAATGGTAGAAAGGTAAATCTTCAAATTTTGCTACCGGTATTTAAAGTAATGAAAGATTGTTGGACACATTTCATAAGATCATATTCATAATAATGTGTAAAGTTCACAAACTTTTGTCTTCTTTTAACCTGGTACAAGTATTTTTTTTCATTTAAAATACTAGTAAATATTTTTAAAAGATGCAATAGTGGTAATAATAGGTTTTTGTTTTTTTTTGCCTTATATTTTTTTTATATAATATATGTCTAAGCTGCAGCAGATTGAAAAGTTTCCATTATGAGGTTTAGGAAAAATTATTTCATGTTGAAATGTTTATGCTATTTACCTTATAACCACATTTTCATACAAAACAAAACCTACTTTAGCATCCAATATAATTTACTTTTATCCTGATCTATTTTAAATGACTTAGTTCATTCATTTGTGCACCTTTCATATTTGTTTTAAGTCATTGTTGAAATTCAACTTATTTGGTTTCCAAGTATTTTTTTTTTAAATCTTTTATCAGTATTTTAGTCTAAAAGTATTTAAATAATTTATTGGCTTTATTAAGATGTATTTGCTGATAAAATGTGTGTTCTTGTAACATTATTCTGAATAACCAAAGCCATTAAAGCATTTCACAAATTAATTAACACAAGTTGTTAAACCATAAATACATTCCAACCTATAAAATTAGAACAATGCCCCTCCCCCCATCCCCCCAAAAAAACAGACAAAAAAAACTCTACAAAGTTCATTGTGAATTATAAAACTTGATTTGTGTACTTTGGTTAAAGAAAGTCCAGCCACTGGGACATTAGATGTGTTAAAGAAAATATATTGGTGACAGAATGAAATATTCATTTTATCAAGCATCTTTACATTATTGCCGCAAAGCAGGATCATCAATATTTTCACCTGGTTTATCACTGCTTTTTTTTAAAATAAGCTTTTCTTTTGTTGAACTATCCTAATGACTTCCATGAAGTAAAAAAAAATTTTAATTCCCAATTCTGTTTGTTTATTTTAAGATTCTCTACCGTAATTCTATGTTTGATGTAAAAATATTTTCCATCTTTTAATTTTTCCATTGTTATTGTCATATATATCTATTTAATATTACTCCTTAGCATTCATTAATATTTATTTGCCTTACTTTTGCGAAAGGTTATATTTCTTATGTATATACAGTGCCATTCTATTAGAGGGCCTTTATTTTAATGAACATATAATTATTTTTAAAACATAATTATTTGTGTTGTGATCTTCAGTATTTTCCAGCATTATATTTTATGTTATCTGGGACATAGGAATATCAAATTTTGCTCACAATTTGCCTCACTCTAATGTATTATATTTTATTTTGAGTTATTTATAACACATATTTATATTGCTATAGTTTATTGTGTGTTTTTTACAAAGCTTATATCAATTCATTCCAAAATGTCTGGTACAAATTTTGAATATGTTATTTCTCCCACTTCCCATTCTCGGATCAAGTTGAAATTTTGCACAATTATCCATGTTTTCTTACAAAGCACAAATCAATCAAAAAATTAACCAATTAGTTAATTAAATAGTGGAAATTTATTAATTTTGTTTCATATTGAAAAGGGAATAAATCTTACAGTATTGAGAGAAAGGGTTGTAAATGTGGATATCTTCCCCCCTAGATAAGCTTTGTTTTGTTATTTTTAAGTATTTTTTATATTTTGCTTGTTTATGTTTATAAATATTGTTAAAATTGTTGGATTGGATAATTTATTCCACAGGATAATTATTCTTCCCTTATTTGACTATTTAGTTATTTTATGATGTCTCTTTCTTTTTTTTTTAATCAGTATCATTTGACTGTATAAATAAATTGTGTGTTACTTTCTTTGTTGCTTAAATGTATCTATCGTTATCTCTGTATCTACATACAGAAAGGTAGTGCTACTTGGTAACTAACCAGGCTTAAACTATTAAGCTAATGTAGGCCATCATAAATATTGACACAATGCTATTTGGATTCCAAGCATGATTTAGCACTGGGCAATGTGAATAGGATGGTAAATGATGTATTAATATTTATAATTATATTGGCAGAAAGTGTTTTTTTTGGAAGTTGACCTTGCTCAATATAATAATTTGTTTTTGTAATTTTTATTACTTTGTTATAATTAGCCATCATAATTTGAATTAATCAACAGCTACTTGAATAACATTATAAGCATTTATTTTAATTACATTATTTGATTAAGGATTTAAATTATTTTAAATGAATGTTTTCAAATATTTTTTGTTCTTTAAATAAATATTATATGGACCTTTTCTTTTGGGATGATGTCACCCAATGCCATTTATAAAGGCTGTAGAATGTTTTTTGACTGAAAGGATCATTGGTTACCTAATGAACACCTAACATTGTTCAATCATCATACTTTAGAACAATGCAACTTCAAAAATAACCTAACATACACATCTATAACATTAAAGAAGATTACCCATCACAAATGGAAGTTCTCAATCAGACACAGCAGAAATAAATACCTATCACTGTTAATATTAATAGCAGGAGATGTAGAGTCAAATCCAGGGCCTAGATCTAAAGATAGATGCAACATCTGCAAAAAAATATGCACCCTGAAACAGAAAGCCATTCAATGTGACACCTGCGATGAATGGTACCATGCATCATGTCTCCATATGAATACACCTGTGTATTATGCCTTAGGCAACAAAGACGCATCATGGCACTGTGTACCGTGTGGGTTACCTCAGTTTACATCAGGACTGTTTGATTCCTTTGATGCGGACACTTCTAACCCATACAACATCCTAAACACCATCCCGAACCAAACTCACCAACCACTAGCCAGATCCACTCCTGTTAAACCTAAATCTACTAAAATTAATACAACAGCCTCACTAAACAAACCTACTAAAGAAGTAATACCAAAATACCTTAAAACCTTAGTTATAAATTTTCAAAGCATTAGGAACAAAACAGCAGACTTAGAAATTTTATTAGAATGTGAGAAACCAGACATAATTGCAGGAACAGAAACTTGGCTGCATCCTGAAATTTATAATGCAGAAATTTTCAATAGTAATTATGAAATTTTTAGAAAAGATAGGGCTGATAATCATGGAGGAGTTCTTTTAGCAATAAAAAACACTCTTATAGCAGAAGAAATTACCTTACCTAACTCAAAAAATGTAGAATCAACATTTTGTAAAATTAATACCACCTCAACATCCCTAATAATAGGCAGCATTTACAGACCACCAAATTCTAGTTTAGAATACATGCAGGAACTATGTAATCAGATTACTACACTTAAAGAGACAAATAAAAATGCAGTTTTTTGGATTATGGGTGATTTCAACCTACCTGATATAAATTGGAAAACACTAACCATAGATAAACACCAAAACCTTAAGGACATAAATGAGCTTTTTATAGAAACTTTACACAACCTAAGTTTAGATCAAATCATTAAAAAGCCAACTAGATTAAACAACACATTAGATCTCTTCTTAACCAACAGACCTGGATTAGTAGTTGATTATGAAATTATCCCTGGTCTTTCAGACCATGAGATCATAAAAATACACAGTCAGATAAAAGCAGTAGCCAATACAAAACCCAAAAGAAAAATCTTACTCTGGAATAAATGTAACCTAACACAACTACACCAAGCTGCACTAAACTTTCAACAAACATTCTTATTAGAAAAAGACATTAACCAACCAGTCGATGACCTCTGGAATTTCATTAAAAACCATCTTAAAAGCATTATAGAAAATCATATACCAACTAAATACACATCAAACAAAATAAATAAATGCTGGTTTAATAATAGACTAAAGAAGCTTTGTAAACAGAAGGAAAACCTCTATAGAAAATTTAAAGAAACTAATGCAGAAAGAGTTTACAAAAAGTATATAAAAATTAAACACTTAACCCAAAAAGTAAGCAGACAGCTGCAGAGTGAATACATAAACAATGTAATATCTAAAGATAACAACAAAAACCTATGGTCATACATTAAGTCTAAGAAAATGGAAACAACAGGCGTAGCGCCATTAAAAGATGAACATAACATAATACATAATGATAATGAAACTAAAGCAAACATTCTAAACAAATACTTTGCATCAGCATTCTCAGCCCCAGGAGACAAAGACATATTACTGAATTTGAACCAAGTAGACAACATAGAAGATATAGTAGTACAAGAAAATGGAATTCAAAAACTATTAGCCAACACCAAACCAAATAAAGCTTCTGGACCTGATGGTATTCCAGCTAGATTACTCAAAGAACTAAGTAATGAGCTGGCCCCAGTGTTCAAAATACTCTTTCAGGCTTCACTTAACCAGGGCAGAGTACCAAAGGACTGGAAAGAAGCTAATGTCACCCCCCTATTTAAAAAAAGGAGAAAAATCTGACCCAGGAAACTACAGACCAGTATCACTTACCAGCATCACATGTAAAATCCTAGAACACATAATATGTAGCAACATCATAAACCACTTAGACAAACATAATGTCCTCACACCATACCAACATGGCTTTAGGAAATATAGATCATGTGAAACACAACTAATAGGACTAATTGATGATTTTTCAAAAGGTTTAGATAATAGTGAACAAATAGATGCTATCTTACTAGATTTTTCTAAGGCTTTTGACAAAGTTCACCACCATAGTTTGCTTAAAAAATTAAAATATTTCGGCATTAATGGTCCACTGCATCAGTGGATTAAAGACTTTCTGATAGGGAGAGAACAAACTGTAATAATAAATGGCTCTAAATCAACACCGATAACAGTAAACTCAGGTGTACCTCAAGGTACAGTCTTGGGTCCACTACTATTTTTAATTTACATAAATGATTTACCAAATTGCATTAGTTCAGGAACAAAAGTCAGATTATTTGCAGACGATTGCATAATATATAGAACAATAAAAACAACACAAGACATAGATATTTTACAAAGAGAATTAGATGAATTACAGAAATGGGAATCAAATTGGAGCATGTCTTTCCACCCAGAAAAATGTCAGTTGTTAAGAGTAACAAAAAAACTAAAACAAATTAATTCCACTTATCTTATTCATGGCAAACCAGTATCAC
The DNA here is from genome assembly GCF_947242115.1 of Biomphalaria glabrata. Taxonomy (NCBI): domain Eukaryota; kingdom Metazoa; phylum Mollusca; class Gastropoda; family Planorbidae; genus Biomphalaria; species Biomphalaria glabrata. The sequence goes on along the minus strand of NC_074725.1, from coordinate 23,281,915 downwards.
AGACTAAAAACGCAAAATACCTAGGTGTTATAATAAATGAAAAACTATCATGGAATCCACATATTGATGAAACTACAAAAAAATCAAACAAAGCATTAGGATTTATTAAAAGAAATTTCTATAAATCAAATAAGAACATAAAACTAAAATGTTACTTAACCTTGGTTAGGCCAATAATAGAATATGCATCCTCCGTTTGGGACCCCTCAACCCAAGAAAACATTAAAAAACTGGAAAAGACACAAAATAGAGCAGTGAGATTCATAACAAACGAATATTCACATTTGACTAGAGTAACACCTTTAGTAAAATCACTAAATTTGAAAAGCCTTCAGGACAGAAGGCTCAAAAGTAAAGTAGCAATCATACATAAAACACTGAACCATAATCTTCAAATACAAAAACAAAATTTAATAAAATACTCTGAAAGACACAAAGATAAAGGCACATTCCTCGTCCCATATGCTAGGACAAATTTGTACAAATACTCCTTCTTCCCTAGTGCTATTAGAGCATGGAATGGGTTGCCTGAGCTAGCCAGGAAAACCAGTGACTTGGCAGAATTTAAGTCATTGGTTAATATGCATGACTAAATGCAAGACGCGTAGGACGTAATCATCTTCTTTTTTGAAGTAACGTCTGTATTATATAAGATAAGATAAGAAGACTGATGTCAGTGTTTCTGTTTTCTTGGTACAGCAGTTGCTTATGATATTGTTGCTTATATATTTTTTTAAAATGCATGATATAAATATTACTTTATGTAAATCATGATTGGGACTGATTTTGCTAATTTACTGTGATGTTGCAGGTGTCTTTATTGTTGGTGCTGCTGCTGTAATTGTTTCTGATATGATTCTTTCACGTTTTGCTTTTATGTTATTAAATATTTCTAAATGCTGTTGTTTCACAGACTGGTATTAAATATATATATATATATATATATATATATATATATATATATATATATATATATTAAGTTTAGTCAGGACTCAATAAGATTTATCTATCTGTATTATTTAAATTTTGGAATAGTGGTCAGAGTGTACTATGAACAAATATGCCTCATCGTGTTGTATTCTTGCTGGACTGTTGTTCAGTCATCTTGCTGGTGCTGGGTTCATGCCCGGCCTGCTGTCATCCTCCGTCATGCTGCCGGAGGTTTGGACTAGGAAATAGATTATCTACAAATTTAAAGGAAACATTTAAAACAACAAAAAAAAAAAAAAGAAAATTATTTGGCAAAGAAGTTACATTGTAGTTAGTTCTCAAAGCATTTTTTCCACACTTTAAATGGGAATCAATTGGCTTTTGCATGTTAGTTGTAATTCTAATTTGCATATTTATTTTAACCAATTTTTCCTTCGGAAAAAAAGTTATTAATTTTCTACAAGTCCTAGTCATACACAATTGAGCATTAGTGATATATGTATATATAATTGTGAATCACAATTGTTAATGGAAAAAATATCAATTGTTTGCTTGTTCTTCAGCTGCAGTTTGTATTTTGGGAGGATATGGTGACAGATTTTAATTTTAAGGAAAATATAAATGTTAAATTCAAGGTAGTACATGCTCAGCATAATAAAATACTTGAAATCTAAGAAAGAATTCTGTACATTGTATTTTAAAGAAAAATAGACTTTTGTTTTGATTGTGTTGATTGTAGGCTTGGAAACCTTTTACCTTTTGATAAACTTTTTTTTAATTGAACTGAATTTTGTATGAAATATTGTTTTCAATTCTGGAAATAAATATTTTTTTTCAAGAAAGACTTTTCTGTGCCATGTTGACCTTTCTGTGCCATGTTCCTGTGTAGACTATATCAGAAAGTAAGCCTGCATGAATGTTTCTAACTTGTATTTAATGATATTTGCTAAAATCTTTCAGTTTTTACTTTACATTTCATAAATTTGCCATATTAATGGATCCCAGTGACAGATAGGAGAACAGATCAATGTGTGAAATATTTTATTTTGGGTCAAACGCCCTCCGCAGGCTAGGCTGGTGATTTAAAAAATTAGTGATGATTCTTATTGTTTACAGGCCTAATGATAGTTTTAAAATCTACATTATAAATAATGATAACACATTGTCTTCGAGTCTGAAGACTATAAGATGAATGCAATAGCTCACGCATATTTTGCCTTATTTAATGCAGATAAGTAAAGTAAAAGTAAAGTTCCCCTTTCAGACCTTGTGGTCTATAGGGCAGATGATGTAAAGTTCATCTGTTTCTGTGGCCTAGGGTTAACTAGGGTGTCATGTGGCCAGCACAACGACCAACCGCCTTTACTTTTCCCTAACTAATGTCAGGTACCCATTAGAGCTGGGTGGACTCAGAGGCGCCCAAAGATCCCGAAATTAAAAATCCCAGTCTTCACCAGGATTCGAACTCAGGTCCACGGATCGAAAGCCAAGTGCTTTACCGCTCAGCCACCGCGCCTCCATTAATGCAGATAAAACTGTTAAAATTATCCACTAGGGGTCTATTTATAACATATCCAGGATTTTGTTTTCAGGGGGGGGGGGGTAATTATATTCCTTTGCACTCTTACACATATATACAATTAATTCATTTTCATTAGCCTACTTCCAGTTCCTTCAATTTTTTTTACATACTCTAGAAAAGGTTCTTTCTTGAGTTGGATTAGTAAACACTTCTCCTTTGCCATCTAGGGTGTCTGGTAGAGTGCTGTGAGCCTCAGCAACAAGCATTATTTCCTGTATTTGAAACTAAAATAATGCATATTCTGAGGTGTCTTATTACTTCAATGTCCGGCTACTTTACAAGTTTTGGTCAAATATCAAATATTTCTATTCATTGCACTTTATTAATGGAGCGACCCCTCCCCTTTTTTTTTTTAAAGGCTGGGGGTTAAACTAAAAACTTTTTTTGGATAAGCTCATGGAATTGGGTGACTAGTTTTTTTTTTTTCTTGAAGAGGGTGGTTTTGAGTATCTACGCTCATGTGATTTGGTGACTGTAGTTAACTTTTGTTTTTTTTAATGACGAAAGAGGTCTTATATATAAATTCAAAACTGCCTGGTCGTGTGGTTTGCATGCTGGACTGTGGTTTGGACTTATCAATGGCCCCATTCCAGCTTCAACCACGCCCAAGGGCCAAGTACTCCTGCGTCAGGCTGGATGTTTGGACAAGAACTCTAAGGAACAACCAAAACACGTCAAACATTTTACAACCCTGCCCACTTTTGGATACACTCATGGAATTTCATGAATGTAGATATCTAATTTTTTAAAAAATTAAAGGTGGAGTTAAAAAAAAAAAAAAAAAACTTGGAGGGGTTTTTAAATAATAAACTCCCCCTCTCAGCCCTCTGAATTCGCTCATGCGATTTGGTGACTAGTTTGCTTTACCGTTTTCTTTTATTGAAGGAGTGTTAACCTAAAATTCCCCTTGGCAACGCTGGGGATAGTTTAACAGTAACAACTCCCCTCCAATAGAAAAAAATCAATTTAAAAATAAGAACACGATCTAGATCTATGTAGATCTTTATAGATCTAGATATTTATATAGATCTATTTATTGGTCTGTAATCTAGATTACAGATACCGAGATCGTAATTTTTATTTTACCCACTGTAGTTTCACTTTTGGTAAACTTTTTAATTGAAAAACGATACTACAGATTTGTGTCAAAATGGCTGACACGTATCCAAATTATAAGCCTTTAGATTTACGAGTTATTCACGATAGAGTTTCTTTATGGGAAGCTAAAACTGACCCCAAAGCTCCACTTACTTCAGAACAAAAAAATCTTCTTCATGACTTAGGGTGCATTGCAACCCATAGGCCATTACCAAAGAATGTAAATAATTGTCTTTTCAATAGACGACTTACTGTTAACTCTGACTGACTGACTGTTACTCACGACTTACTTAGTGAGTTAGACTTTAGGCTAGGTTAGACTACTTAGGACTTAGACTCACTTAGACTACAGTTGACTACACTAGTACACAGACTCATTTTACTCACTAGACTGACTTAGTGACTAAAGACGAGAGTAAGAGACTAGAGTAAGAGTGTCACTAGAGTAGTTAGAGGTCTTCGTCTTAGAGTGTCTTAGACTTTAGACTCACAGTCAGACTGAGTCGGAGTTAGAGTTAGTAAAGTTAGTAGAACTAGAGAAGTAGAGTTTTATATTAGATAGATACTAAGATAGAGAGTATTAAAATTATTGTGTCACTTTATGCACTTAGACTTAGAGACTTAGAAGTTAGAGTTTCTAAGAGTAGACTTAATAGAGTTAGTCTCATTTAGATCTAGATATGAACTATGATTAACTGACTTGTAAATGTTTTTCTTTTCTTTACTGTTCTTTAAGTTTAAGTGTACCATAGCTTGTTTTGATCATTTAATTGTGAATGTATTATGCCCAACATGAGTTTTACTATTTTATGGTAATTTGTCTGCCCTGAACTTATTGTTCCTAATATTTTGATGATTTAAAATACTTCACAGCTAGGGTTACTTGATTATAGGCTTATTTAATAGTACATATAATTGTTGTCTTTTAGGATTGTCTTTGTTAGTACCATCCATTTTTTTTTTTTTTTTTTTTTTTTTTTTTTTTTTTTTTTTAGAGATATTCTATTACACATTTACATTTTTTTTCTATGGGACAGCTGCCTGAAGATGACGCTCAATCATTAACTCCAGCTAGAGTAACTTTACAAGACAAAGAGAAAACTGAAGACACATCTGGCTTATCTAGTTTTATGAAAGAGACTAAATTGCCTTACTCCAACAAGATAGAAAATGCTCAGCAGGTGCTTTTATGCCTTTTAATAATTCAGTAGTTTTAAGTTCATTTTGATAAATATTTTGTAATTAAAATAAAAAAAGAGCACATATATAACACTTGAAACAAAAAATTCCATACAAAGTAATTATAATAGAAATGACCAAAGAATATTTTTTTCAATACTTTTCTCAATTAATTGAAATGTAATTTTAAATGTTTAGAATCTTCTTAATATGATGTTATACCTTAATTTATTTTTTTCTTCAGTTTTTCTCCTGGTTTTCAGAGTTAGAAGAATCCCTAGAGAGAGATGATGGTGGACTGTACAGGTTAATTTTTTTTTTTTTCAAATATATTGACACAATTTTATAAGATATTTACATAATTTAACATTAGGTAGCGCCACATTGAGCAGGCAATGTCATTTGCCACATCACCTGGAAACATGGAAAATGCATGGAATTTTGTTGAAACCAAAATAATCCTGGAAATTTCTTGCCCTGGATACAAAATCAAATGATAACTAGAAGATAGTTTCTATTTTTTCTTCTTCTTCCGAAAATTTCTTCTAATACGATTTTCTAGCAAAAAAAAAATCAAAATTTTCTGTGATATTTTTTTTTTTTAAATCCGAATTTTTTTCCCATTTTTTTTTTAAATCTGATTTTTTAGTTCAATCAGATTTTATTATTTTTCCATTTACAGAAGAATGCAAAATAAGATTTGATTTGTTTTGACACAGTTAAAGGTTTATTATTTAAAAAATCTTGTGTTATCGTATTGTGTTATAGATCTAGGACTAGACTAGAGTGACTAGTATCAGTATAATATCAGTCTAAATAGATATATTCTAGATAAGATATCTAGTTTCTTTAATTTGAATTTTTTTGATCTAGATTATTATTATTAGAGCATCTAGACTTCAATGGCTGGTTGCCAGCTTTTGAAAAGTTCAGAAAAGTATCAGAGTTGAAAGTATCATTATGCCCCGCTGCTATGTGCTAATAATTTTGACTTCATCGTTACGATGGCCTCTAGATTTTTCTAATATGAACCCTGCCTGCTGACTTCCATGAGTTCAAATGGGATTAGATTTAGACCTCTAGATCTATTATAAGAATTCTAAGGTCTAGATCTAGTAGACCTACCGGCCATCTAAACTTTATAGATCTATATACTAATATAGATGTATGCCTACTTTACATGACTATAGTGTATAGTATAAGTCTATAGATCTAATAATAATATATTGGATCTAGAGTCACTAGAGATGTAGATCTAGATACAAATTATTAGATTTAAGTAGATCTAGTTTATAGATAGATCTATCGTCTAGATCATTAGTGAGAAATATAATGTAATATATATTATAGTTTTTTCTATGTCTAACTAATAACTAATCATTACTAATGCTTTAAAAGCCCATTGTGGTAGAGATCCACTTCTTGTAAACAACTTGTATCAGCATGAAAAAGAGTCACATAAGGAATCCTCAATATATATGTATATATTATATGCAGTTCAGAGGTTCAGCAGTTTTCTCTCAATTGCTTTTCAAAGCATTTTTTGGTGGACTTCAGGTACAAAGTTTAATAAACAGTTTCTCTGGTAAAAAATTGCTAGACTGCCTGGACCCAGATATAAAGACTAAGACTGCTTTATTGATCCTTATGGAAATTTGTTGTGATTATAAGGACTCCTTTCTCTTTTGCATCTGCAAAAAGCTTTCTCCTCTCATCTATAGGTACAAAACAATAGTGTCTTGTATGCATTTTGTGTGCAGTAAAGCTTATGCAGTGTAATTATTATGAAATACAATATTATTTAAAGAAAATATTAAATTAAATGATTCAACATCTTTTTTTAATTTGCCGTGACAGGCCAGTTAAAAAACGGGGGTGTACAAAATTTCCTAAAATTTTTTTAAAGTCTGCTCTGATCACTGATCATCATTACTTTTATGTTTCCCAAAAAATATTCAATCATCTGCAAAGCACTTTCTGAGCAGCTATTTTAGCCTGGTTTTCTATACAAGCATAGCTGTGCTTGTTTACATGTTTAAATCAGTTACAATTTTACTTGTGTGATAACAAAATCATGACTCTTCTCAAACTATTGATATAAACATCATTCCATAAGTCCAATCCTTTTAAGATTTGTTGTGAAATGTAGTACCTTATGACTTTGTCTATTTTGACCATTTTATATATAAATATAGAAAAAAAATATAATAAAGAAGCATGAAGAAAACATTGAGAACTTTAATCATGACATGGCTCTAAGCATTTTTATGATTGTTGTTAAACCCTTACTACTTGATAGTTTCTCCTTTTTTTTTTCAATCCCTTGATTAAATCTTGATGTGTCATAGCAGATAATGAAGACTAGTTATTTTTTGTATTCTGATTTGACTTTACAGACAGTACACAGATGAATTGACCCAGTATAAAGACCAGTGCAGCAATGTTCTTGCAGAGGTCAGCAAAGCATTGGAATACTTGCAACAGTTAAACAATCAATACATACATGTGGCCACCAAAACTAATGCCTTGCATGAAGAATGTGAACACCTGCTAGCAGAACAGGTAACTGGTTAAATCAGATTTAGTTTCTGTAGTTTTATTGGAGATTGATAACATTTTGATATGATTTCTTTATGTAAATATAGTTACAAGCATCCTCCTGTCTCAAAAATCTCTGACAGTGGTGTTCTTCTTCATCCTTGTTCTTATTGTTATGTTGAAGCGTTCAGATGACTAGACAACTATATGAGATGAACTGCACAGTGGTTTCCAAAGGCAGCTCTCCATATAGTTAGTTATTTTGCAAGTTCCAATTTTTAGTTTCTGGAACATATGTTGATTCATTCTGTTGTTGTGTCCAGTTCTGAGGTGAAAAATTAGACGTTGGTCATGTCTGACAGTGGTGTGAATTTTAGAGCTTTATATAAGCTTTGTATATATAGGCTTTCAATACCATACAGCCACATCTAATGATAAACAAACTGAGTAACTTAAATGTAAGCCCTTACTTGCAAGCATGGGTTCTAAACTTTTTAACCCAACGGCCCCAGTATGTTAAAGTCAACAACACCAAATCGTCAACTCGAGTACTATGTTCGGGTGCTCCACAAGGTTGTGTACTTTCTCCTGTACTATACACTCTTTACACTAATGACATAAGAAGCATCTATGACTCAGTTAAACTCATTAAATTCGCTGATGATACTGCCATAGTCTGTCTTATTTCAGGAGACGAAACTCAGTATCGAAGCTCGATAGAAGAGTTTACAAACTGGTGCACCGACAACTTTCTAGAACTGAATGTAACAAAAACTAAAGAACTTATAATAGATTTTAGAAAGAAAAAACAAACTATACGTGAACTGCAAATAAACACTACATCTATAGAACAAGTAAAGGCATATAAATATCTAAGCGTTATCATCAACAACAAGCTTTCATGGGAAGACCACCTTGGAACTCTGACAAAGAAAACAGCCCAGCGACTCTTTTTTCTATACAAACTCAACAGTTTTAAATTAAACAAGAAGATCCTTGAGATATTTTACGGCGCGACTGTACAAAATCTGCTAACATACGGAATAAGTTGTTGGCAAGGCAATGCCTCATCTAAACTGTTGCAACGTCTAGAAAACATCATTAAAAAAGCATCAAAAATTACACTCACAACATTACCACATTTAAAGGAACTTTTTGAACAAACGTGCCTCAGAAAAATCGAAAAAATCTTGGAAGACAACGGCCACCCGCTCCATCAGAACTACGCCAGGTCGTCGCGAAGTGGGCGACTGCTGTCAATCAAAACAAGAACGGAGCGGTACAAAAACTCGTTCGTACCTCACTCGGTCAGACTCTATCACCGCCACTCATTGATCAGGGAACATGAAATGCACCAAGATACCTGTGTGTAGTCGCTGAATGAACTCTTTATGTTGTCTGTTGTATTTATGTGTATTTTTCTGTTGTGTTGTCTTTATATGAGAAACGAGTCCTTGTAATCACAACAAATTTCCATAAGGATCAATAAAGCAGTCTTAGTCTTAGTCTTAGTCTTAGTCTTAGTTTTAAGCAGTTTTTTTTTCTATTAGAATTTGTTCTATGGTAGTGAAATTTTAGCCCAGCTCTTGATTCTAAACCAGGTTTGCCTTAGGCTATTGTCTTAAAAGTTGTGCACTATCTTTTTGGTATTTTTGGGTTTTGTGGAAAGAAAAAAAAAAACAGAATCAACACTGTTTAAAACTTACAATCTGCTCAACCAAATGGTCTTGACTTAATGACCAATGCTGTGAAAAAAAAACAGAAGATTGAGGATTAATGTCTGTTTTGTTTTTTTAATACTAAATAGAAAGCTAAATATTGTTTTATATATGGTGATAGCGCTAGCTTTTCTTATCTTTTATTTATATACACTACCAAACCAAGCAATTCAAGCAATTTATTAAGAAGCTGACATCAAAATAGAAATACACTTTTCAATGTGGTTCCTAGAAAAAAAAGTTTGCCTGCCCTTGTTCTGTGGTGGTAAAAGTTGGTAAGCTGATGATATGCATAAAAGTTATACAAGAATGAAAGTGTTCGTGTTTAAATAAATCTGTGAATTTTTTTTTCAGACCCACCTTATGGATCTGGCTGAAAGTATCAGTAACAAGTTATCATATTTCAATGAACTAGATAGTATATCAACTGTGAGTTTATATATAGTTTAAATGCAACTTTCATATAATTTATATAAAAAGTTTTTTTTCTAATCTTTAATAGTAAATCAAATAAAGAATAAATTACTTTTGAATGGATGTTGACATTTAATTAATGTACTAATATCACATCATCTGCATTAAAAAATGTTTTTAAAGACACCAATTACCTAAGGATTTTGAAGATAAATTTTAAATATATATTTTCCAGAAACTAAGCCGACCCAATTTAAATGTCAGCAGTGAAACATTTATTCCTCTTCTGTCACGCATGGACGAGTGTATTCTGTATCTAAAGAGTAATGTAAGTGAGTGTTGTTGTTTTTTTGTTCCATTGTATGTATCTTCTCGATCAATATATCATCAAGTTAGAATAGGATTACCAGCAGAAATGCTTTTCTTCAAAGAACAGATCTTTTTTATTCTGGATCTTCCTAATTCAATGAAAGAAAAAAAAATGAGTTTGTTAATTTGTATACATTTTCTCTCTCCCATATTTTACTGGGTCCAGCCTAGCTTGATGAGTCTAATCCATACTGTCACCATTTTTTTTTGTATTTAAGTATAAAGATTTGTGCACCAGGTTTTGTGGCTCTTATTTTACAGAGATTTCCAGGAAACATTGTATGAGAATGCATAATTTTGAACAATTAAATCTTTATTGATTAACATATCTTTAAAAACATAATAATAATAATAAGGCTTGTCTTCGAGTCCGAAGATTAATGAGGAATACAGTATTTCCCATGGCTGCGCAGCCCCAGCTATGAACTGCATATTTTGCCACATCCAGGGCAAGCATAACCATTATCCACAGGTGGTCGATTTAGATTTTCTTTTCGTCATCTGGGTTTGTCCTTGGCAGCAGATTTTCTTTTGGTCTCAAATGTGTATCCCGTGGCCTTCGTGAGTGACCTCCAGCTGTCTCGTTCCAACGCTGCATGCAGCCAGGTGCTCTCTTCTATGTTAGCCAAGGAAAGTTGACGCCTAAGCTGGTCTTTGAAGCGTTTCCGTGGGGCGCCTCTGTTAGTTGTCGGACCATATACTGTCCATACCACCGTTCGCAAGGACATCACTATTTGTAGTGCGGTCCTGCCACCGTATGTCCATGATGGAGCGCATGCATCTTTGGTGAAAGCACTCAAGAAGTCTTAGTTGTTTTTTTATATAGTGTCTATGTCTCAGAGCCATATATAAAAACATATTCAAACTCTAAATGCATTATCTAAAAAATAATGAAGACTCATTAACCTGATCTTCAAGTCATGCGTGTTTACTTTGGTTTCTGGATTGATGAACATTAGGACAAAGAGTTTCAGAATTAACCTATTAATTGTATCCCAGTCACTTAATACCTAGTCATTTAATACCCTGCCATTTAATTTCCAGTTAAATCCCCAATTAAATAACTTTTTATACATCATTGTGTAATGATACCACTTCAGGCTTTGACTTTTAAGCACCTTCACCTATTCCTTAGTTTGTTGGTCCATTGGGGCACCACACTTGATCTGTTGACAGTCCTTCTCCACTCCTCTCTGTCTTTCGTCTTGAACAGAATCCCCCTCAATGGCAGGCCCGTCCATTCCTTTATGTTGTTTTCACATCGCTTTCTCTGTTTGCCTCTTCTTTTTCCTGGTACTGTTCTCTGAAGGAAAGCCTTTGCAAGTCCTGAAGACCTTGTAATATGGCCATAGCATTTTAGTTTGCGTTTTTTGACAGGATGTCAGGAGATTAAATAACCTAGGGATGAAGTGACATAACACTTATAAATTAAGTGGCACCCATCATTTTCAGACAAATGTCCAAATGGTTTAGGGATGTTAATTGAACTTAAATGAAATTTCAACAAAACTTTTTTAAAATTTTGAAACAGTTTTTTTCTTTTGTTGTTACATATGTTCACATATTTTTTATTGACTAGTTTTTAAAAAAAAAATTAACTTATTCAGCATCATTGTGTTTACATTTTTGAGTAAGAATAATAGAAAAATTCATTTAAAACAGAAATGAATATATTTTGTTTCAAAATAAATTAACTGAACTATAAAAACATTGCAGCCAAGATACAAAGAATGTGATGTCTACCTTGCGCGTTTCCGCCAGTGCCTTAACAAAGCCTTGAGTCTCATAAAAAGTCATGTCACTAATATTTTGTTGACAGCTACACAACAGATTCAACCAAAAAAGGTAAATAAGCAACACTTTCCTTATTTTAGGTTAAATTTATAAATAAGTTTTTTAAGGAAAGATTACTTTTCTTTTTTTTTTATAGTAATTTTTTGTATGTTTAAAACACATGACTTATTTTAGGAAAAAAAAGTATCTTATGTTTTTCACTATTGATTTAAAATATATTTTTTTTAAATTTAGGATTCACCCAATATGGCAGATAATGCATTCACTTTGTTTTATGGGAAATTCCGTGCCAATGCCCCAAGAGTCAAAACATTAACAGAACAATTGGAGCTGAGAACAGAGAAAGATAATGAGTATGTTTTTATTTTATTTTATATATCACGTCATCATTAAGGATAGCCAGAATAGCTATAAAACTCATTGTATGTGAACACATAGATACATATATAGCTAATAGAAAAATTAACATTCAACTTGAACGTGCTGAGTAAGTGAATGGGTTAAAGAGCTTTAGTTTTATTGATATTTAGATCACAATCAATTTTCATTTCTTGCAAAGATGCACTCTCATTGGAGATAAATACATCATCATTAATGGTGCAGTGAGGTTTAGATCTATATTCCTACATGAGTAGTGCTAACTGATAGGTAGTCCTGATTTGTATCTAGTGACTGGTGACTGTACACTTAACTATATTGTAACACCTACCCTTTGGTAGACAGTGCGCTCACCCTTATGAAACCCTAAACCAAATCCTTGTTGAACGCCCCTTTCTAATCCACTTTAGGCAGACCCTACTACCAACATAACCAACACTCTGTACAGTAATGCTGAACAACTGAAAAGAACAGCCCACTATTTTTACTTGGCACAGTCTGCAAAAGAGCTCACATCTCAGCAGCAAAAAGCTGGCTAGAAAAAGAAGAAGAACTATATTGTAAAAATGTGTTTATTATTTGTATTTCTTGTATTTTTAGATACGCCAGTGCTCTAGTAGATTGTCAGACATTTTATTTTACTCAGAGGGAGACTTTACTGGGTCCCAGCATCTCTACCACTATGAGTGACTTAGCATCGAAACATGTCAGGGACCACTGTGCTCTAGTAAGTCAGGGATATTCTCTTCTGTGTTAAGACTTTCCACTCAACATAGATCTGTTTATTCTTCATAAATATAAATAGCATCTATAAGATTGGATTCTGCATTTGAATGCTGGAGTTGTTGTTTTTTAATATTAATTTAAACTACCTATTATCTGTTTTTAAAGAAAAAAAAACTATGATGGATTGTGCTAGTCATTCAATCACTTATCTAGGGATAGGCTTCTTTGTTATGTCTGGAAAGAAATTTTTTAATTTAACAGTATTTATTTATTTTAGTTTGTTTTAGACTCAATCCTTAGAATTACAATGTAAACAAAGACATCACATTAAATTATTAGTCTTAATATTTTCTAAGATGGTAGAATAATTATACCAATAACAGACTTGCCTGAATTAAAACTCAAATATAAGATGATCAACATTTTTGTATTAAATTAAACATCTTGTTTTAAAGTAGTTTCTATTTTAAATGAACTTATCATAATCTCCATATTTTCTGTTCTAATTGACAGATGAGAAGTGGCTGTGCCTTTATGGTGCATGTGTGTGAAGATGAGTACCAGCTGTATTTCAATTTCTTCTCAAAGGCAACCCCCCTTTTAGAGTGAGTAGATCAACTATTTGTTGCTAAAAGCAAATTGATGAAGAAAATTTATAGTGGAGTTAATATATTCATATTATAGAGTTCCCTTTTCATACCTTGCTGACCATAAGAGAGATGATGTAAACTTCATGTTTTTCTTTGCTGATAGTTAATGAGGGTATCGTGTGGTAAACATAACAATTGTTTTACTATCCTCAATCAATATCAAGTGCATGATAGTTAAAGAGGGAATCGTGTGGTAAACATAACAATTGTTTTACTATCCATATCAGGTGCTTACTAGAACCTGTTGTACCCAAGGACCTCCTTAAAATCCTGAAGTTTAAAATCCCAATCTCTGGCTTTTGAAATCGTGATCCTCAGTTTGGAAACCATCTGCTGAGGAAAAACTCACAATATAATGCCTTCATTTTTTAGAGAATGGTTGGAGACAATCTAAATTACTGAGATATCTTTCTTCTTTCTTTAGTTCAACTAGCATAACATGCAGCAGAACATATTTGTATGATTATTGTTAATACAGACTGTTTAACCTGTGTTTCTATATTGACAGTGCCATGTTGGAGAGGATATGTAACAACCTGTATGATGTATTTAGGCCTCTTCTCATTCACATTAATCATTTAGAGACTCTGTCAGAACTCTGTAGCATCATCAAAATTGAGATGATGGAGGAGCATGTCAAGCAGAACCGTGAGTGTTTTTTTTAATCAGCATTTCAAAAAGTTGAAATAATAATAATGGCAATGTCTTTAGTTCCGAAGATTAACTTTTAGTAATGAGACTATTCTAACCAAGTTGCGAGCTGCATATTTTTTTTTCTTCGGGTACAGACAAATCAGTTGTCCACTGGCGGTCTTTTTACGCTTTCTAAAATGTTGAAATAACAGCTATATAAAAACAAATCTCATTGGAGAAATTTTAACTCTTTTGGTGCATATTGTTTTGATAGAAAAAAATGGAGTTTTCAGTGACAAACAAAAATGTGTTTCGAGGTAGAGCTACTAAAACTAGCATAACTTTTTTATTTCATCATATTTGATTTTATTTCAAAGGAAAATGAATTGGCTACAAAATTATATAAATAAAATAAACTATTCAAGAAAATATTTTTGTTTTTAAGTTTAAACTGATTAAAGAAAAACAAAATATATTTGAAAAATTCATTAAAAATCGATATACTGAAAGATTTATCCTTGTTTCCTTTTAGTTATACATTAAACGCATAAATATTGATAAATCATAAACCTCAACATATTTTGTCATTTCTAATTTCATAAAAGATGCACAAATGCACTAAGAAATTGTATTATTTACAAAATTTCTGGTCCCATGAAATAAACTAAAAAAGAGAAACCATTAACACAATGTTGTCTTTTCTAATTAATACAATTTTGTCTTTTTTATTTCGCACATCCGGAAAATAAAAAAAAAGAGAGAAATAAAAAGTTTAACATTAAAAAGATTGTGAAATAAATAGCATATATCAAGTTACTTGCTGAGAGTAACGCTGTACTCACCACCACTAGTGAAGTTACTCCTTGAGAGTAAACCTGCACTGAAGGAGTTAAAGGTATAAATTTAGCAATGAAGTGTTGTGATGGTATCGGACTAAGGCATTTGACTGTCTCTAGTTCAATCCTGTTTATCTACTATCACATATAGGTACCTCTCTGTTCACTAAAGGCTACAGCAGGCATGTCAAACTCATTAAGGTGTATAAGCCACATAAAACCTTTCTATGTCCTAAGGGGCCGCAGCAAAAATCAGTTGCATAAAACAGCCTAATAGTTTTATGTAAATTAGAAACTACAATAGAATACAATAATTAATGGCATACCTGTCCCTTAGCTAAATTTGTAGTACTATATGGTGATTACAAATTACTATGATTCCACATTATTTTCTTTGTCCTGATGCTTGACATCTTTTCTGGGGTACAAGTATATTAATGTCATGTTGAAATTTGTTTGCCACTGACACTTTCATCACTGATGACAGATAATCTCGAACTGTGAGGTGTTTTTCTAGCTTTCGTTATGGAAAAGAAATGCTCACAGAGATGAGTGCTTGCAAACAAAGCAAGAATTCTAGCCGCAAATTTCCACAATTCAACGTACCGTTCAGGTAATAACTTAAATTTTAGAACAGCCACTTCTATATACTTTGATTTCAACAAAGTATCTGACTGCTATTCTATCAGCTCTAGTTGCACATTAACAGCAGCACTTTCAGAAGCAAATGAGATTGGAAATACAAACAACGAAACTTCTTGCTCGTATGAAACAAAATCATGAAAATGGTCATTGAATGCATCTACTAACGATTCTAGGTGTAGGACATATTTACCAAATGTTGTAGCCATATTTAATCTTTTTAGTTCCTGACACATTGAGAAGTGAACAAGATTTTCTCTTCATATTTGGTTTATCCACATGTGTAATTTTGCTTGAAAGCACTTCACATTATCACACACAGTTGTGACAATTTTGTCTTTGCTGTGAAATTTCAAATTTAAGTCTTGCAGGTGACCAGTGCGATCAACTGCAAATGCCTAATCCCGAACCCATTCGTCAGTTTGGAAATGTTCAACAGGTTCACCTTTCATGTTCAGAAACAATACAATTTCCTCGCACAGTGCAAAAAATATCATGAATACTTTATGACATGAGAGCCAGCGGACTTCTGTGTAGTATGGAACGCAATTTAATTGATGTCCAATGTCATCCGGAAACATTGAAAATTGGCAATGATTTAAGACATGGGCACGAATAAAATTTGTAGCAACTGAAATTGGTCTTAGCACATGTTGGAACTGTAAATGAATGCTTCTTGGTGAATGATGCACTCAAAATGAGCAAATTTAAAATTTAGCATCAGTCTTTCTTATTTCTGCAAGTAGCTTTGCATTAAAACCATTTCATTTCATGGTTGGTGCGCCATCCGATGTTAGACTATCTAGCTTTACCAAAGGTAAATTGTACTGCAATATCACTTCCTGTAATTTCTCAAAAAAATCCTCACTTGTTGTGGTGTTATGCATAGAACAGAGCTCTAGTAGTTCCTCATGTGTCTCAAAGTTTCTGTCACAGGGCCTTATGAAAATAGCAAACTGTGTTACACCTGTAACATCAGTTCACTCATCGATGGCCAATGAAAATAATTCATAATCAACTATTTTGTTGACTAACATGTCATTTATTCTATCTGCCAGTGTTCCTAGTTAACACTATTTCTTTGAATGCTGTCACCTTTTCTAGACAGATTACTTCGGCATTAATGACACACTCCTTCATAAAATAACATTCACTAAATGGCTTGAAATTAAGTTTGACAAAATGTCGCTTGCTTTCACTGCAGACTCACTCTCGTTCAGTTTAACAAATACTATTTTGAAGTTCAAGTAGTTTGTCATCTCTTATTTTCCAGCGTAATAGTTATAAATTATTTTGGTAATTTATAAGGTGGCCAAGTGGGCTGCATGCAAAGTGGTCATTGCATGGGGCCCCTGAACGCTGTGTTTGACATGCCTGGGCTACAGAAAAGAGGACAACTAGCTTGTTTGTAAAGCACCTCATTTCAAATAGATATCATTTTTTACTTTTGTTTTTTTATCACTTATATCTGCCATTGAATAGACCAAAAGTCTACCACAAGCTGTGTAATCCATAAGTGGACTAAGTTAATATAGCATCTGTAAGTCACTTGTAAAGGATCTGTTTTTTTTGACTTGCTGATTAGTACTATATCACACAGCATAAAGTCAGGCTTAGGTTTTTTTAGTAAATCATAAAATTTATATGTCTATATTTAATCCTTAAGTAAAATGTGCTGTACACATTTAAATTAAGTGGGCCACTGGAAGTTTCAAAAACCACACTTAAGCTAGAAATGGTTCTTAGATGTTAATGAAATAAATGCTCTTAAATTTAAGATGGTAGCAAAGACTCCAGCGGGGTTTTTTTTGTTTTTTTTGGTATTGAGGTAAATATTATCTTCCATTTTGCAGTGTACCACTCTAAGGATCTTTAGTTGTATTCTAGATGCAGAGCGGGAATTTTTTGTTTAAGATTAAATTTCAAGCTATATGTGTTTGCTCAGCAATTTAAGTTATCCCATATGCCATTCCTTATATGATCACCAAAGAGATTGGATTAGAATACCATGATCATGCAACAGCTCAATGGAGATTCACTTTACAAACAAAATAATAATAAATATGTCACATTTTTTAACATATATTTGTTTATCAGCCCAAGAACTAGCAGCCTTTGAAAGTATATGTCAGCAGCTTCTAATGGACATCCAGGAGAGGTTGGTGTATAGGACCTACATCTACATCAAGTCTGATATCCTGCAGTACAATGCAGCCCCTGGAGATCTGGCTTATCCTGAGAAGTTGGAGATGATGGAAGTGAGTACAATGAGGTGGGGGGGTGGGGGTAGTTATATTATAAAAGTTGTATTCCTTACTTCTTGACATTTATCCTTTAACTGCAAATTTATTGAAAAAAAAAATGAATAAAGCTTTTTTTCGTTATAGACTGGCTCCATCTATTCTCAGCAATAATTATGAATTAATAGAAATGTATAATAAAGTCAACTACAGTAGAACTCTCTTTTGGAGTATTTAGTTAATCAACTTTCATTAGGACATTATAGTTTTTATTTATTACCATAATTTAGAGAAAGTAAAACATTCTAGAATATGAAAATATTCTTTGCCTCAGAGTATTGCCGAAAGTATTAAGAAAGGGAAACCACCCAAGAAAATACATTCGCGCACTCCATCAAACGCTTCTAGCACTTCTCAGGAAGTGGCTATGCTGACTGGTGCTGCAGACAATAGTATAGATTCTTCCTTTGCTTCCAATGGTTCAGGAAAGACTGTTGATGGTGAGGATGAGAATGAACTTCAGGAAGTACCCTTGGACAGAAGTAAGTAATTTTCTTCAGATACACTCTTTTGTGTCCACACCCATTCTCGGGTCAAGTTGAAACTTTGCACAATTATTCGTTGACATAGACAATACATGAATCAATTAAAAAAATTAAACAATTAGTCAATTAATTACTGGTTATTTATTATACTTGAAACCAACAAGGGAAACTAATCCATCAGTTATCACAGTTATGGTTTAATATGTTGGGTTTTGTCCCCTTTAATAACTGTGGCACTTTATTTCTGACACATCCATTCTCGCATCAAGTTGAGCCATTTTTTATACATGAATTAATTTTAAAAATTAACCAATTAGTCAATTAATTATTGGTGGTTATTTTTTTGTTTGATATTGAAAAAGGGAAACATCTACATTCTTGAGTGATACAGTTGTAAGTCCAGAGTTCTTCCCCTTAGCTAAGCTTTTTCTTTTTTTTTTTAAGTTTCTTTTATGTTTTGCTAGTTTCCTATTTTCTGATCTCTGAATGTCAGGATATTTTGTTGAGAACCTCATTGCTGCATCATTTCTTCAAATATTTCTAAACTTAGAATAATAAGTAACACTTCTCTTAGTTTAAAAACAAAATCTTTGCGTAAGTATTATCATATGTTTACACAGTGAAAACTTCTTATTAAAATTTTGTTTTTCAATAAGATGTGACTAATCTCATTAATTTTTTGCTATGTATTGTTGCAGGTTTGGATGATACTAGTAGTAATATGCCAATGTCTCCAGCTGACTTTCATGGGATGTGGTACCCTACAGTTCGCAGAGCACTTGTGACTTTGTCCAAGCTGTACAGATGTATTGATGTGAGCATTTTATGTGTGGTTCTGTTTGTACTATAAGTTGCTTGCTAATGAGCTTGTAATCTGAGTAAAGAATCATCATAGCCGCAAGGCAATGAGAAATACTTTTTTTAATATGCTATCACTTGTTGCACCTACATTCTACTTTTTTGTTGATATTTCAGAAAACAACTTTCCAAGGCTTATCCCAGGAAGCTCTGCAAGCTTGTATCACTTCTCTAAGAAATGCTAAAGATGGGATTGTCAAAAGAAAAGTTTGTATCTCAGTATTATCAAGCTAAAACTAATATGTGTGTTGTCTGAAAAGTGTTCTTATTTTCAAATTGATTAAAACTTTTTTAGTTTGGAAACAGAAAAAAATATGTTCAATGAACTACTTTCATTAGTTGAAATGAACATGTAATTTATACTTATTTTCTAGTTTATATTATAGCCAATTATAATGATTCAAATTTATCACTAGTATTACAATCCTTAATATTATTATTAGTCTGATTTGATGCATATTATTTATTTATTTAACCAAATTTGGATTTACATCTAATTTTTATTATCTTTTACATTACACCATTAATGTAAACATTTGTCTGAAAGAATTTTGTTAAATAGTTTGACTTTGACTTGTAATTGTAGAAGCTTTGAGTTTTGTTTCTTTGTACATAACTGAAGCACACAAAAAAATCAAGTTTTATTTCTCCTGTAACCCAGCAAAGTACACTTGATGGAGAACTGTTTCTTATCAAACATCTCCTGATTCTTCGAGAACAAATAGCACCATTCCAAGCTGATTTCTCTATCCGAGAGACTCATCTAGACTTCAGCAAATTTAAAGGTAATCTTAGTAAACTATCCACGTTTGACTTGTTTTGTTTTTTTTATTTTTTTTCCATCATTCTTGATATTATTGTTACAATTTTACACATTCTGTCACTAGGTAGTTGGCATGGCTTCTCAATCTTGTATGAAACAATAAGTTTATATAGCTATGGCTGTATGCTATTATGTAATTAAATGGTAGGAAAGTGGTACTTTGCTTATATACCTATTTAACTTGTATATCTCTATACATGGTTTTCTTTTTAAATAAGTATTCCACTAATATTTATTATTTACATTGTTTTAACCTTGCTGGATTTTATTATTTTTTTTAAAAAATATTTTACATCGTGCCAAATGTTATCAACTACAACATTCTAGTTCATTCTTTGCCTGTCATTATGAATTTAACAGTTGCTTGCCTCCCTTCTTGTTTTGGTATTAACAGTTGCTAATCTCCCCTATTGACTTGATCCTAATTAAAGAAACATTTAATAATATTACTTTTTAACTAAATTAGATTTTTTCCCCTAAATATATAAATAAATTTGCTAAAACATATTTCTGTAATGATATCTTTGATTAATCAATCCAATAAAGATATTTGGATTACTCGTTGCTACCTTTTATTTTCTTTAGCATTTCTTACTGTTGATTTAATTTTTCTGAACTTTTAAAGAAATCAGTTTGGTACATATACTACTTGTACAATTGTTCCTTTATTTTGTTCTCTAATCTGCTGTCTTTGTACATCAAGTTCTCAATCATTGTAGAATTTTTCTGACTTTGAATAGCTGTACTTATAATGAGCACAAAATGTTTAGGTAATTGTCTTGTGGTAGTTAACAACAAAGCCTATAAACCATTGCTGGTGTAACAAGAGTTTAAGATAATATGGGTGCATTCTTCCCTACCAGTTATGCTTTACTCAGGCATTTGAACTGTAGTAAGCTAAATATATGTAGATCACATTCCATATTCTAAGCCACATAAATCTAAGCTACACCCTTTTGTGTTTTTGAATGGCCCAAAATTTGAACAAGGCTTACATACACAGCCTGAAATTTTAAAAAGGCTAAATTCATTGATGCAACACATCTGCCAACTTTAATGCAACATTTTTTTGTACATCTTTTGTTGAAGTTTAAAAACCACAGATCAGGTGTGCCAAAATTAAAAAAAAAAATGAACATGTTTACCAATAATGTTTACACAATCTTAAATAGAAAAGAAACTAAAGGGACAGTGTATTTTAGTGAGGACTATTGTGTTCCCTTTTGGACAGAAACATCCCAAGCCTCTAGAATTGTGAGGTATAGGACACTTTTCACTTCCTCTCCCTAGTTAAGAATGTAGATAGCATCTTGTGGCTGTTGGTTTTGGTATACATATTTACATGTGAGGGTAGGCTACCGCATGGAAAGACAAAAGAATTGACTTGTGCAAACATGTCCATTCTGCTCCCTTGCCCTTTTGAATTGCATCTTCAGCCATCATTTTGCATCACTGTCTTTACAGTTGTTTTTTTTAAGATTTTCAATATAGGATGTAGCTTAGATTCAGGCATGACTTATATTATATAGAATACAGTATTCTATATAGAATTCTGTTTTAATTAAAAATGCCATTTTATTTGTTTATTAAAGATATAGTCTTCTAAAGTATGTGTCAAAAAAAAAAAAAGAAATAAAGAATATCAAAAAATAGTAATACATTTTTCATTTGTAATAGTAGCATTTATAAAGACAAAATATTTGTATCAACTACAGTTCAAGGCCCTGAGTTGTACACTATGTATTACTATTTGGTTGTAGAACACCCAAAAGTGCTTGTTATTGATTTATAGTGATATTTTCTTCACTTTCTTACAAAGTTTTGAGAACCTGTAGTTATCCTTCCAACTCACATTTATGGTTAGTGAAATTCTGTACATTATGTTGTCTGAAAATTGCATTAAGGACATAACCACAGGTTCTCAATTCTTTTGCTTAATCCCGAGATCACAACGAAAAAACCTGTTTTGTTTTTGTTAACCACAACAGACATGACAGGGTTAAAAGATGGGAGCCTTGGCTTACATACGCTTGTAGGTATGGTCAAAACTTTCTTTTTTTTATGTATTGGATGACTAAAAACCATTTTTTTTATAACCTTGTAAGCACTTAAGCACTTTGTAAAATAGTATTTTATTCAAAATTCATTTATTTTTATTTACTTGGTAATTCATTTTATGGATTCTAAGGTAAAAAAAGAGATAAGAGTCAATGTGTAATTTAAATACTATTGATACTATGAATTTTAAGCAGCCCCATTTGGTAGTGACATTGTGTCTGTGATGTCTTTCTATATATTCATCTGTCTGTCACATTTAGAATTTAAAAACTGTTAAGTACTATAGAAAATCCAATTTCACTATTTGTATCAGATTTCTTAAAATTAACACAATAACTAATTTGTCTACTATATTAAGTGTAAATGGAATACAAAGTTTAAAAAAAAACAAAGCCAAATATTTATATGACTTCCTTCATTTATAATTATTTGGCTGATACACTTAGAGACCTTAGATGAGGTCTAGTAGGGTAGGAGCAATGACCAGAACCTGTGAAACCCGGGGGCATTGAAAAGTATTTCACTATGGTTAGGAGTGAAGCTCTTCATTCCCATTTCTCTCTGAAGGTACTGCTATGAATGAGACCATTCTTAATTTGGGTCAAACCAGACATGCTTTAGTTCCTTGTCTAAGCATCCCAAGGCCACACACTTTGGGAATTCATTCATTTAGTTATTGTGTGAGCACCACATTCTGTGACTGCCATTCTGAACTAATAGGACAAAAACATCTCTCTGTGAAGCAGCAATTTAGGCAATTTTCTGGACTGATTTTATAGGACAAAAGATTAATAATAAAAGTGAAGTCTCCCTTCTCGGTACCTAAAACAATTTAAACTTTGCTCCATTTCTCCTGTTTTCACCAGGGTGCATGTTGAAGCCATAAGTGCTTGGAGTTACTTGCATTTAAAAAGATTTTTCCACTTTTTAAGAATTATTTTGGAGAGTATAACCATTATCTGTAGAAAAAAAAATTGTTTAAAAAAAAAATGAAAAAAAAAATTACGAACAATACACCACAAAAAAATATAAAACGTTCACTTTAACAGTCTACCACAGAACAATCTGATTTGTTAAAGGTTTTTGTAATTTCAATTGAATACTTTTTAAAATAATCTTTTAGTTTTTCATATTCGCTTAATTTTTTTTTATCTTCTGCTTTAATTATAAATTATATTTTTCATTTATTTGAAAGTGATCACAGCAGAGAATTAAAAACCTTAATTTTACATTTTACATGTCAAAACTTTAATTTACCTTTTCCTCCTTTTTTTACATTTTTTTTTACAGCTTGACATATATCTATTTATCTATCTATATATATATATTCATTGGCTTCCTTCAGTGTTGAGTCATATATATACTATAAAGTAAAAAGTAAGGCGAATGTATGTATGTATGTTACGAATAGAAATCAAAACCGTTTGACCAAACTTGATAAAACTTGGCAGAAATGTTCCTTGGGTACTAACTTAGACCATAGTGTATGTATTGTAGCCCTAAAACAAACTTAAGACCCAAAAAAAAAAAAAGTTGTTCAACTGTATGAAAGCATTATAACTTCATCGATCTAGGCTATGTTTACCATATTTACATGAAAAGATTGAAAGGATCTAGATCTAGATCTAATTTTAGAAACTACGCTTTGCACAGACAGTTTTTTACTTTGACACAAGAAAATACAAAATATATTCTATTAATTTCATTATTTAATAAAATTAAGCTTCAAATGTGTGTTTCAAATGCATTTTTACATAAATTCGTTCCTTATATCTGCGAATTTAGAATTCCTGACGAACGTTCTTTCATTAGACATTACACGAAATGTTACACATCTCTCTATTCCTAGGTCTAAAACTCTAATTCCACTCTAAGATGATGCAACTTTTCTTCGCAAAGATAGTTTTATAATTAAACACATAAACATATTAATTATAGTCCATTCATTTCATATTTTAATCAAATTAACATTCAAATTTGTTTTTCTAAGGCATTTTTACATAGATCTACATTCCTTCTCCAATGTTTTCATAAAAAATTGAATTCAGGTCAATTAGCTATTTTTAGCACCATTCATAATATTTTTTTATTCATGCATTCGCTTTACTTATAACATTATTATTTTCTTTCATTGTTTCTAATTTTAAGTAATGTAAAAATCCCCTTTTTTGCATCAACAAAATGAAATTTTTAACATCAACCATTAAGTGAATCAATTGATTGCATTGTTTTTACTTTGCCTTAAATGTTTACCAACTTAGCAACCATACATTCTGTTGTGGACCATACATTCTGTTGTGGGTGTTTGAAGAAAGAAAGGATTATTTGATAGTCTAGTTTTTCTTTTTTTTTTTTAATGTTTGAGTCATACATGTTTTTAAAATCAATCATTTCTCTCTCTCTCTCTCTTTTGTTTTCCCACTTATATATGGTAAGATCATTGAAAAGTTCTAATTAGAAACTAATTAATCACATTATGCATGTATTGTAAACTTATATTGTTTGTCTCATCTTTTAGATGCTGCCTACTCTCTGTTTAATAAGAAATCTCAGCTGTTCTCTCTAAGCAGTAATAATGCCCTGCTCCAGTTTATACTAGAGGTAAGAAGATACACTCTGAAAAGTGTTTTTTCTTAATCTGAAACTCTATGGAAGAATTCATTACTGTCATCATTCTAATTTATATTTTTAAAGAAATTAATTTTAAGCATTTCATTTGAATCTATGTATTAAATGACTAGACTTTTAAAACAAAGCATGTTTTTAAACAGTTTGCTATTAGTTTAATATGATCTTGTACATCTACATATGAACGTATGTAATTTACACCAGAGGTGTGCAACAATTTGATGGAATCTCATTCTTTAATTTGATATTAAAAATCACCATAACATTACTATTCTCAATGCTCTTTGTCAGTAATATTTAAAGTTAGTGTCTGACCAGTTGCTTAACTGATGAACAGTTGAGATGTAGCTGACATTTGTGGTTTAGAGGCTGGTCATTATGCAGACGCCATTAAAATTTTGAGAATTTACTTTTGTTGCCCTTAAGAACTTTTCAAAATTAAGAATAAAAAAAATCCAGGTCTCTATATATTTTCACTTGTTTTGCCAAAATTTTAGAAATTTTTTTCAGAGCTCATTCATGTCAATACCTGCTATCTGTACATATTCCAAACTTTTCATATGACTGAATTATGTAATAATACTGTCCACCAGGGAACACCCCAAGTCACTGAGCTGTTTGTTGACTCTAAGCGTGATGTGGACCAGCAGTTAAAGACCAGCTGTGAGGACTTCATACACCATGTGACTGAACTCTTTGTTGCCCCACTCCAGTCTTTCATGTCTCGGGTAAGTTGTCAAGCAAGGCAACAGGTTTTTATAAGACTTTATTGATGACATTGTTCCTTTCTTTGTACCAAGACTATTTTGTGTTTGTGTAGTCTCCTGTGATACAATGTCTTCTTTAGGCTTCTGTTATTACAAGTATGAAAAAGGAGGATGCTGGGACCAAAATCACCCTCAGACAGCAGCCTTTTGCCTTACCTGAAAAGGTACATGATGTGGTCACAGAGACATACAAGAACATTAAGACCAAACTCCCAATTGTCCAGCGGAGCATGTCCCTGTACCTGGCCAATAAGGATACAGAAGCCATTTTGTTTAGACCTATCAAAGTAAGCAGCAATCATTTGTTTTATCAAGTTATATATCTATATACACTTAAAATTGGTGAGTCTGTAATTATATTCAGTATTTTCCCTGATTAGAACTATTCAATTTATTTGTGTCCCCAATGTATTGAACCAGGTGAATGTCCAGCAGACTTTCCAGAAGTTCCATGACCTTATTACTCAGGAGTACTCAGAGGAAGATATACTTATCATTGCTTGTCCTAGCACAGAGCAGGTAAGATGGGGAATGTGCAGCTTTAGTGTGCTTTATTGGTAGTGACATAATCATTATCAATTTTTGAAAATAGAAATATTGTATAAAGAGAGATACATTGTGAAAAACCTATAAATAGCCAGCATGTTTATGTATCTGGTGTACAATATAAAGGGAGTGTTGATAAACTATGTTTTTAAAAAATTAAATGTTCATTATGGTGCACATTTGAGCACTGCAGAATCAAATGTTTGAAGCTTTTCTCTTTGTGACTTTTATTTAGTTGGCAATTTTGAAATTCAATTTAGCATCCTTGACCTTGATTAGTTTCTTGTGAAATTCTCCAATATTAAACATTGTTGCCCAAATATTCTTCCAAAGTTAAAAAAACATGATCCATTGATTCTGAAGTCAAATGCTGTACATTAGTTAACCATAGGGTAGCAATAATTACATGAAGGAGTTAAAATATTAAATTTCTTCATCCAATAATCATTACCTTGTTCTTGTATTCCTTTACCATCCTAGGTGAATCTTCTAGTATCAACAAGGATGTCATCTACACCAAAGAAATAATTCACCTAGAGAAGTGTGGCATTTGTCATGATGACATATTCTGATGTCCATACTGAATGAAGGGCCTGGTTAAGGTCATCAAGAAGCACAAGGTATTAGCTAACACATGGCAATGCATCTGAAGTCATCACTTGAGGCAACATATGTATGCCACAATGTCCTATATTCTGATACACTACTGCTATTACTGCCTTGCATATATTCACTATTTGCCATTGGTTGCTCTAGGTTGCTGAAAAGAATGAAATTGTCTTCTTAGACATAGACAGTATAGTTTTGTCAGATGATACATTTAAATTGTGATAAAATATGTGATACTAATGTTTGTATATATCATATATTTGCATTACCAGGGGAAATAATAATTTGCTATTTTATTCTCAAAATTTATAAATTATACTTCAAATCACTTTAATTTGGGTCTTATTCTTCAACCAAATCAAATATTAATGTAAAATAACAAATAAAATACATCTAAGTCTCTAATAAGATATTGTCTTTGATTGGGATGATTAAAGAAGGGTGCAGTATTTCATGTGCATTTCATGAAAATAAACATAATCTCCCCTGATGTGTCACATGAACAGGTTTCTATTTCGCTATTGTTGCTGTGGCACAACCTGGTTAATTCTTTTATCATTTCTTTTTGTTTTACATGTTTGGGATGTTCCTTCAGATTTTGAAGATAATTACATCCTAGCCCAAACCTTCTGCAAGATGACTGGGAGGGCAGTGGCTAGCGTCCAAAACCTGTGACCATCAAGGTCACTGAATGACAGTCCTGAGCACATACCACACAACCAGGCAGCCATTACTTTAATATTAGCTGATACTTTATAAAAAAATAACCAGTATTTTTAAAGACCTTATTGTGTAGGTGGCTGCACCCCCAATGCCAGTGTAGTTATAGCATTAGAGCAGTTGACACTTCACAAACTGTATATCCCTTGCCTAGTTCACACCAGATAATACTTTCTAGTAATTGGCTGATAAATATAGGTCTTTTAGTAAATACTATGCTTAAAGTTGTATGTACAGTCTTTTAAGAATTATTTTTTTTTATCTTATAAGCTGAATTATTAAATATCTGAATATTTCTTAGTGTGTTTGTATTTTGAATGTTTCTTATATTTTGATAAATGGGCCTAAATTAATTGTTATAAGCTTTATTTTTAATTTTTAAAATTGTTTTATAATTATTATTATTCTTGTTGTTACAAAAATGTCCTTTGTAAGCAACCAGACAAACAGTAATATGAATAAGGTGTATTGAAGGTGTTTAAACTGGTGTGCAATTTATTATTTCCATATTTGCCCAGATTTTATAATTATTGTTTGTAAGATTAAAACCTAACACAAAATAATTTGTAATAAAAAAAACAACTCTATAGGGTTACCTGCCTTTAATAATGTTTTTTTTTTTGTATTTGTTTATGTTAGGTTTTAAATATATTCAGTGGAGCAAATGATTTTTTGACCAAAGTATTCAGTGAATAGTTTGTTGAAGCAAAGACAATTTTTTTTTATTTTTTTTTTTGTATTTGAAATGAAAGGTTATGTCAAATTTTGTATAAAACTGATAATCATCTGTCTGTAGGCTTAGGATGGGACATTTGGCTGACCATCAATGACCTTGTGATGATACTGTACAACATTTTGTGGCGAGGAGGTCATCAAACAGCAGTGTTAAATGCATATCTCTGTGTGACTTATACTAGCCCATTCTGAGTTCAGCTAGATCATAGCAACTTGTTTTCTTTTGAGTAAACTTTTGTTCTTAGTAATGACAAATTTATCCAACCTTTCAAATGAGGATGCTGGGCTAGGTTTTAATTTTAATTTCTTAATGTTACCCTTTGTTTGTAAGCAGATCACAACAGTGACAAATAAGTTTTTTTTTTATGTGGCTCTTGTTCCTTCGCATTCAAGGGGAAATGAACAAACAACATGCTGGCCTTTATTTTTTTCTTCTTCAGCTTTTTCGAACTTCAGACACCTATGTAATACTATTGTAAATTATATCAAATTAAAGCATGAGGTTTGTATGTTGATTAAGAATAATAATAATAATGTTTGTGTGAATGTCACCCACAAAGTGTTACAAGAAGATAGAGAGTGTGATGCTGTGTTGTTGTTTTTTATGTAATAGAGACTTTCTTTTCTACAATGCCAAACAGAAAATATAAATAAAAAAATTATAAAATATAAGGTAGAAACATTTCTCCTATCTTTGTAATATGATAATTAACTCTAACCAGGGATTTTAAAAATGATTATTTCATCATTTCTCAAGCTCTCCTACTGCTGCTTTTCCTCCCATATCCCCCTGGAAGGCTTGATGGGACATCACTGTTTACTCTTCTACAACTTAACACCATCTGTCTCTGTCCATAGCTCTATTCAATGAGTCTCTATGCCACCTCTTGATGTCATCTTCCTCTCTTCTTTTAAGCACTGTTTAGTGTTTACCATTTGTAGGACTTACTTTTCCTCTAAAATTCTTGTTTACGCTTGATTTATCCTTAACTTCTTAAAGCTTTTTTACTTTGTCAATTTATGATGGGTATTTAAAATGTTTCTATTCCTAGTTGTGTGAGTGTTTCTGTGTAAGTGTAAAAAAAATGAAATGCTTGAGTTCTGCATGTTCACTTCATTAGTATCATTTCATATGCCATCACTGGAATGTAGAGTCTGGTTTATTTGAATGATTTATGTTTATTAAAAAATATATTTATTTTGTTAACAATGTTGGATTATACAAAATACAATATTGAGGGACACTACTTGATTTTGATCAATATTTATGTTGTTGTTTTTTTTTGCTGTTAGTGTCATATTCAATCTTTGAGATTTCTGTCTGAGACTCCTTTAGTTTTTACATTTGCCTTACTGTTTACAATGGTTTTTGAATGTCCTCATTTTGTAACAAGCATACATACAGATTTAGCTTTCTTATTGTTCGAGGTGGATTTGTCTTTTTGTTTTGTTTTTTTTTTTGGTTGTTTTTCTAAAGCATTGTGTGCTTACCAATCACTCTTTACATTCTTTAATGTGAGGTCAACTTTTGATGAAATCTCCCGTAAGTGTTTCAGCTAGTGAATGAAGCGTTACTCTCAGGGGCGTTTCACCAATTACCTAACGCATAGTAAATGAAAGTCTGACCCTAATATTGCTCACTTTATACATTTCAACTCACTCACAATGTTGACTTGTTAAGGGTCAGAGTAACTCAATGGACTCTCTATCTCTCTCTCTCTGTGTACATTGTATCTGTAGTTGAGCAAACAACGCACGTTCCTCCCTATTAGAGCAGTTAAAGTTTCGCCCCTTTTAAAAAAAAAGGCCACCAAGCCCCAAAAGGGAGAGCCATTCCTCAAGTCAGACGGAACTATTCGAACCTATAATCTGTCCTCGTCGAGCACTCTCTTTCCTTTCTCCCCTCGGGACAAATATTATTTGTAAAAACGGGCTAGTGTTTGGAAGAGGGTGGGTGTGATCTGGGGGGCACTATTTGACGACTCGTGAGAGTCTCACACTCTAAGTGTTGTTGGAATAACAATGGAATCGGATACCTCTTATTTAGATCTCACAATTTTCAGTTGGACAAAAGAGGAGGGCGCCTGTCTTGCAACGCCCACTCCCTTGTAGCTCACACCTCCTTAAATCCTCCTTACAATGTGACGAGGGAATGTGACAACGATGTGCCCCCCTGCGCCCCCCCCCCCTCCGTTTCCTTTTCCCATCTTCTTCTTGTACAGCTTCATTTGGCTGTTTCTTTTTGAGACAAGGAAAAGAGAGTTGAGAACAAAAAAGAAATGCAAAGGTCACTTCTGTTGTATTTTAAACATGATAATCTCGGCGGATGAATATCTTAACGAGGTTGTCACGTGGACGTGTTGAGTGATTTGTCAATGCGAAGTGACGGGACTATATTCATAGAAACTAGGATGGGGTATCAGTTACAGACGACATCTGTTCTCTTTTGCGCGCCGGTGAGAATATGGCCAGAGAAAAAAAAAAGTTCACTGCGAGAACACTTTCAAGCATTTGAAGGCTAGCAGACGTGGAAACAAACGAAAAAGATGGTTTGATAGATGTTGGCAAATTTGACCGCTTGGACTGCGGGAGCAGAACGACTGAAAATGGGTGGACACCAGGAAAATTGCTGTCTCCTAATGATATTGTCAATAAGCTTCCTAGAAATGAAATTAAATTGTGCTAAGACTTACTTCGAATGCAGAGAAGAACGTCATGGTGTGTGTACGAGAAGATTGTTTCGCTAGCACACTGATATTTTCTTTGTGCTGTAAAAAGCTTATCCATTGTACTAACCTTAGGTCCCATACTAACGTTTTTATTACAGTTGGAACTTATAAGTTTTTTTTTATAGTTTTAGTGGGTGTTTTTTAATATTTATATATGGCTCATTGAAATATGTAGACAAGTGATGCAATGGGGACCCAATGATGTAAACAGACTCATGATCACCGCCATCACTGATGTAAACAGACTCATGATCACCAGCACCACTGATGTAAACAGACTCATGATCACCAGCACCACTGATGTAAACAGACTCATGATCACCAGCACCACTGATGTAAACAGACTCATGATCACCAGCACCACTGATGTAAACAGACTCATGATCACCAGCACCACTGATGTAAACAGACTCATGATCACCAGCACCACTGATGTAAACAGACTCATGATCACCAGCACCACTGATGTAAACAGACTCACGATCACCAGCACCACTGATGTAAACAGACTCACGATCACCAGCACCACTGATGTAAACAGACTCATGATCACCAGCACCACTGATGTAAACAGACTCATGATCACCAGCACCACTGATGTAAACAGACTCATGATCACCAGCACCACTGATTTAAACAGACTCATGATCACCAGCACCACTGATGTAAACAGACTCTTACCGGCACCTCTGATGTAGACCAGAGGCGGACTGGGTGTTTTTTAATCGCAAAGTGTTTAGGCCCTAAAAGGATGAACCCCATAGAGCCAGTCCGCCCCTGTGGTAGACAGACACAAGATCACCGGCACCATTAATGTAGACAGACACAGGATCACCGCCACCACTGATGTAGACAGACACAAGATCACCGGCACCATTAATGTAGACTGACACAAGATCACCGGCACCATTAATGTAGACAGACACAAGATCACCGCCACCACTGATGTAGACAGACTCAATATCACCGGCACCATTAATGTAGACAGACACAAGATCACCGGCACCACTGATGTAGACAGACACAAGATCACCGGCACCATTAATGTAGACAGACACAAGATCACCGCCACCACTGATGTAGACAGACTCAAGATCACCGGCACCATTAATGTAGACAGACACAAGATCACCGGCACCACTGATGTAGACAGACACAAGATCACCGGCACCATTAATGTAGACAGACACAAGATCACCGGCACCATTAATGTAGACAGACACAAGATCACCGGCACCATTGATGTAGACAGACACAAGATCACCGCCACCACTGATGTAGACAGACTCAAGATCACCGGCACCATTAATGTAGACAGACACAAGATCACCGGCACCACTGATGTAGACAGACTCATGATCACCAAGAGGCTGACGCATCCGGGTGCAAGTATTCCTGACCGCTGCGTTGGTGCCTGGGGTGTAAGGAAAATCATAAATATAGCCATTAGGCTATCAAGAAAAATGTGCTCCCAGTAGTCACTAGAGTACCACACAGTATTATATAGGCCATTGAACTGGGACCCGAAAAATCGACCAATAACCCGTCAGTCCTTAGACGGAAGTAGTCCCAGTAAATCCATCCATCCCAGTGGCTCTACGTTACAGCCCATAGTGAGCATGGGATCTGCTTCAACACAACTTTCCATTGAAATATCTCTTGAGCTTTCCGTCTCCATTCCCGAACTATGAGTTGTAGGTCTGTCTCTTCATCATTCGTGGTCTCCCTTTAGATCCCATGCATTTTGGCTTTTCCCTTTATGTTGTTCTTTCTCGTTATACTCGGACATTTTTTTCAAGATACATCTATAATTTATATAATCATTATCTATTTATCACCATCTATATAATCACCATCTAAATAATCACCATCTAAATAGTCCCCGAACAACTAGGTCGATGACTTCAGTTTTCCTAGTCTGAAAATGATGAGAGCATAGACTTATACCTAGACTGGAAACCGGAAATAAATTCTTATCTGCGATTGATCGATTTACAGACCTTTATATATATAGGCTAGATAGATTTTTATGTACGTAACTCTTTTTCAAGCTCTAAGGGAAGTCGCCCCAATCAATCTTTTCTTAGAAAAGTAATGATCTTTAGTTTTCAAAGTTTAGAAATAATGCTAAATCATTTCTCGGATTTTCTTGAGAATGGGCTATTAATCACAGAACTATATATTCACGCTAATATATGAAACAAAGCCATTTCCTGTTAGTTTCCATTGAGATAATATTTCAAAAATCCTAGATCGAAATAATTCATGTTTGTTGATTTTAATCATCTTATGTAGATAGATAGATTGATTACCTATTTCTTTCTAGATTATGTGTCTAAAGATTGTAAAATAATAATTATGAGACGAGAGTACTCTTATTTTTGATGTTTAATTACTAGATTTAGATCTTAAAATTAAATTATATGTTACATAGGTTAGTATTGAAAAAAAAAATTAAATTTACTTCTTATAACTACTTTACAAAACAACGCCTTGTTTCAACTTCTTAAAAACATATCACGACATATTTTGTAGTTTTAAAAGATCTCTATATCCAGTCTAGATATAATATATAAGTCTATGGATGAGAGATAACAGTTAGAAAATAGTCTGACCTTCGCCCAGAATGTCCTCGATCATAGCGGATCAAACAGACACGTATACAAAACACCGAAACAGATGAATCGTCATATGCAACCAGTTAAATTGAATTGTTCTAGACTCACTCTCTAAACTAAAACATTGTTACAAAGCTTATATCAACTTACTATGTCAGTCTGTCTGTCTGTCTGGTAAAAGGATTTTAGGCTACACGTTATTTCTCCAACACCCAATGAAACTGAATTTTGCTCACTTATTGTACTTGACTGATGCGGTCGTAAAAGTTGAATTAGTCCCCTTTATAATTTGCTTTAAAGTTTGAAACTAACAATAGATAACTATAAAACCCTTTATTTTCAAAAGCATTGAGGAGGCTGAACCCTTTAGTTCGAATCCAGATCCTTTAACATTTTAATTATTTTTTTAAAATAAATGCATTTAAAAAGGTAGGCCTATTCACCCAGAAACCACTTTTTTTCTCGCCCCCCCCCCCTCCCATTTTCCCAACTGGTCCACACAGTGACACAAGTGATAGGATCATAGCGTATTGAGAAAGCTAAAAGCATAAAATGGCGCTTTAACAAAAACAATTGGTAAACATATTTCTAATCGCACAGATTTATTATTATTAGTCTAATCCAGTGGTTCCCAAACTTTTTTGTCTTGTAGACCCCTTGCCATGTTTTCCAGTTTTCGGTAGACCCCCTGAATTTTTTTGGAAATTCATTACCTTCAAATTTGTTTTTCTTACAGATTCTAGGCCATATATATATATATATATATATATATATATATATATATATATATATATATATATTTATATATATATATATATATATATATATATATATATATATATATTTATATATATATATATATATACATTGATGATATTCAAATTAAAATGCAGTAAAAATAAATAATAATATGCATTACAAAAGCCCTATTGGTTGAAAAGTTTGATAATAAAATTTCCATATTGAGCTTCAATTAAGGTTTAACATTATATCTTCTCGATTAGATAATGTTTGACTAAGTTCAATTTGGAAAATAACAACAGTCATCCTGTCCAATGCATGCTACATTCATTTAATCCTCACAAGAAACACTGAGATTATGACTTCGCTTTGACAAAATTTAGGTTATCACCTTGTCGCAGCAAATTATCCACATTAAATTTATGAAAGAAGTCTGTTAAATAGATTATGTCAACTTCCCGCTTATTTTTTTTTTGGTTTTAAAATTGGATCTTTAGCACCCAAGGACTCAGACAAAATAGTGTCACACTATTTAAGCCTTTCGACAACTATCAAACTTCAGTGTGAAGGAGCCATTGATCAAAAAAGTAGTTCTTTTTTTATTTTTTGATCCATTAAAAAACGAACAATTTGATAGTAATAACACAATAAAGTCGGGCAAGGTTAACTAGTCCAGCTTTATTTCTTTTTAGAAGTAAGTCATTTGCAAGTAATTACATAAGAACCTTTCAGTGTCCTAACTCATCTTACCATTACACCTTTGAACTGTATTGTTGCTTAAAGCAATATTTCTCATGATATCAGATATAGGATTGTGTAAAACAGGTTGTAAAACCTCCTCAATGGCTGGCAAAGTCAATTTTTTTTGCCTACAGTGTGCAGTTTTCTAGAGTTTGATAAAGTAAAATATTTTAAAATGCTCACAAACCTCTTCTCTTTTGTGATGTTTAATCAAACTTTTTTTCTACTCTGGGTCTATTCTGAACTTGAAGTGATCCAAATTTTAGTATTTCAAATCTGAATCTATTTTATCATGTTGGCGTTGTCTCAAATGATGTTCCAGATTTAATGGTTTCATAAAAAGCACAAATGCATTGGCTTGTTTCACAAGGACGAAATAAAGCCAAATTTCTAATTACCAACACTGGACTTTCTACTGTTATTTTAGACTCGGACATGTACAATATTACTTTCATATAGACAAAATGAAGCTATTTAAAAAAAGATGTTAAAATTTCAAAATAAAATCATTCGACTAACATAGTTGCAATTCAAATGATTAACTAAGGCACAAATCATTAATGGGAAATGAAATTTAAAGTCGTAGACCCCCATTTACAGGCCATAGACCCCCAATTTATTTTTTCACTTCCGTAGACCCCCTGGAAGTCCTCGTAGACCCCTGGGGGTCTATATAGACCACTTTGGGAATCACTGGTCTAATCTATTATAAATTTGATTACATGACTGATCCAAAGTAATTGATATAACTATGCTTAATATAATTTTTTGTTGTTTTTTGTTTCAAAAATTATTTTTTTTAAATATGTAAGAGCAATAATCGGTTGCTAAAATTGTGCTAAGTAGGACATGTACACATGTTCACTTAATGCAGTCGAGTCAAATATGTTCCTCCTGCCTCTTGACATCTATTAAACCTACATTCTATTTCGTCCAAGTAGACTTAATTAAAGGGCGCATTTTGATGGGGGGAAAAAAAAAACACAAGTCTACCCAAGCCATTGTCAAATGTTTTGATGTCGTCTGCTGTGCTACCGCGTCTGCTCGATACTGGAGAATTTAATCCGGCTCTCAGCGTGACGTCATTGCATTGAAACCCGTGGCCCTGCGCGTTGCCCTAAATAATAAATTGTCGACACGTGGTTCTGCTTGGCCGATTGGGGCCAATGGGTTGTACTTCATTTCGGAATTAGTAGAAAAAGAAGGGGGGGGGGGGGGCGCTCCGCAATGGTTGAGGCGAAGAGAAAGAAAAATATGGGGGGTGTAGGCCTATATAAAATGCCTTGTCTTTTAGTGTGGTTGGACGCCGCAATTTTTTTTTGTTCCTCTTGCTTCTCGATTATGTCCCGCATTTCAGTTTGTTCATTTCTCTGTTTCAACTCAATCATCCACATATCAGTGATTCCTGAGAATCTAGCCATATGTTATTGACTGGAAACGAAGGAGTGTAAATTAGATAATGCTAATTATCTTCTTTTTTTTTTACTTGGTGTTTTTTTAAAGCTTATTTATATGCAAAGGTACAAGACTTGAGAAAAATAAAAACTACATACAAACTAAATTTTCCAAAACAAATTCTTTCTTAAAATAACTAAGATAAATTCGTGTGCAATTACATAAAATCTGTCGCCATATTTGACTATTCTGTTTTAAAACGTCATGTTTTCGTCTGGAAAGGGGAGGGGGCGGTAGAGTGAAAACGTTAATCCTCGTTCCTTTTTATAATGATTGCATTGGCCTTAAAGAATATGGGGTGGGAAGACTCGATATAAGAATTTAATTTATAGCATATATAAATTATATTAGTGACATTTTTTTTATTTTGTTATTTCTTAACTAAAGTACTAAGAGAAAAAAGTACTGGTTTGCCCGATGGGTGGAAAGCGATTGCATGTATCGCCCCTACCATGTGGACAACCCTTTTTCATTTTATATTTACTACTGATAAAAGTTGAGATCAGAGTCTGTGTGAGACATATTATACAAAAGGGCTTAAACATCAATATGTACCTTATATTATATAGATATTCAACTAATTTTGTTCACAAACTATGATTTCTCCATAAAAAATAGGACCTCCCCCCCCCACTCAGAGGGCTAGATTGGGAAGGGATGTAGAAGCAATCGCCGCCCCCCCCCCACCTCACTGAATTGGCTATGATACCAGAAGTGTAGCGATATAATATAAAAAAATATATAGTTATTCCACTGTTCACAAACTATGATTTCTCCACAGAAAAAAGACCGCCCCCCACTCAAAGGGTTTAGGTGGGAAGGGCAGTACATGTATTCACTCTCCCCCCCCCCCAAATGGGCTAACAGGAACGACATAATATAAAGATCGGTAAATATATCAATAACAAGTTTGAATTAAATTGATATTTAATTGATTCTATTAACAAGCTGTGATTTTTACAAATAGATTGGACCGCCCTCCCATTTGAAATTTTATGGTGGGGGGGGGGGCGGGATTGATGCCATCGCCACCTCCCCATCCCACCAAAACGGCCAACATACCAAGGGGGGACGAAATAAACTAAAAATAGGTTGAAATATAAATAATTAGTATATATTATTAACATAACGAATAAATTCGTATACAAATTGTGTGATTTCTATACTAAAATTGGTCCGCCCCCTCCCCCTTTGGGAAGGGTCGGCCGAGTTGGGGGGGGGGGGCTATCGCCACTATCGCTCCCCCCCCCCTTCCCGGATCCGCTAGTGATATATATATATATATATATATGGTGGATTGCCTAGCTTTTAACCACTAATAAATTAATAATAAACGTTAAAATACAAGAAAAGCAATAATGTTTTCCCCACATTGAAAAAGGTGCGGTACGCGATCTAAAAGGCAGATGTTGCAAAGATCATCTGTTTCTGTGGCCCACTTTTAACGAGGGTGGCATGTGGCCAGCACAACGACCACAACTAATATTAGTTACCCATTAGAGCTGGTTGAATTCAGAAATCCCGAAATAAAAAATCCCAGTCCTATCAGGTTTCGAACCCGGTTCGGAAGCTAAGTGCTTTACCACTCAGGCACCTTGGCTCCATATAGGTCTGTGGTTTTATGATATAGGACAGTGACGCTCAACCTTATTCAGCCGGTGGGCCATTTTAATGTCCGATACTCGTGTCGCGGGCCACGTCAACAAAAAGGTTTTTAAAAAAGGAAATAGACAATGAACTATTTTTTTATTAGAAACACGTGAAGCTAGTACTTACATTACTTTATTAGAGGTTTAACCTAAATCCGGCTTCATGAGATGATGACTGAATCTAGAATTCTAGATGTTCGTCCTTGAGACGAGTTTCAAAAGATTCATCACTGAAAAGGTTTGTCCTCACAAACACGTAGGCCTACTGTTAATTTTTGTGAAGGTTAACGCTTGTTTTCGGAGATTTAGAAAAGTTCCTGCAATGAACACAAATTACAAATCAATTGTCTGCATCACTTAAAATTTGTCAAGCGTGGATGTCTAGCTTTATAAGTCAATCAGCAGCAGTTGCATCTCTGTCTGGGCACTTGACACATTGACCGCAGATGGATTTTCAAAACCACGAACATTGTTCAATCTGAACACGATCATCATCACATGGTCCAGACCTTGCCACATAGATTTTGTTGGTGAATAAGTCAATGAACAGGCTCGGTTTCATTTGACTCGACGACTTTCTGTCAACCATACTTTCAAAACTGCTGTTTGTACAGAGAACAATGACCAAGATTTTGAGCGGCAACAGATATGTCGGTAGACTTGTCAGAGGCAATTAAAAACGTCGCAATCTGATTTGTCTGTTAGTTTTGAAGGGAGATTTTTACCCATTTCTTTTTCTCGCCTTTTAATTGTCATGAGAAAGTCTGACGGCTTCAACAGCATTCTTCTTTTCAGGACGGATTTCAACCATCATGGCTAGCAAGCACTTTTTTTTATGCATTTACCGTTGGAAAATGGCTTTTTGTCTCTACTTACAATATGTACAGCTCTGTGGCTAGCCTTACAGCCGACTCATTTTATTGTTTGTTTTTGGTAAATATTCTCAGCAGTCCTCCACTATAAGTGTAATCTAATAGTAGCGTCTCAAACCAATAATGCCGCCTTATTTTTTTTATGTGTTTGCTATATTCTTTAAACAGAGCTACTCTTTCTTTCTAAAACAAATATGTTTGCTTATTATCAGGTCAGAACCTATCCATTTACCCTTACGTAAGGAATAATTTTTTTCAAACTTTGTTTTTAAGAAGAAAGGATTTTCTACACTTTGTGTCGACGTGTCGGCGGGCCGGATGGAATCATTCGCGGGCCGGATGTGGCCCCCGGGCCGTATTTTGAGCATCACTGATATAGGACTATTGGAAATTTTTTAATCGTGACTATATAACTCTCTTATCTGACATATATATAATTTTTTTTCCGGCAACATAGCCCGTTGGTTAATCTCGAATTATGGGTAAATAATTTATATTATGAGCATAAAATATCACTGACTGTCTGGTTGACTGATTCCATCATTTATGTATCAAGAGATCTTAAAAACTGCCTTACGGATTCGCATGGAATTTCGTGATACGATGAGCACTAGTAGACTAACTGATCCTACTACTTTTTGGTAAGTGGCACTAGACATTGTTTGAATTGAAGACAATACATAAACATCTATGCAATTATGTTTCCAAATAAAATTACAAAGCACTAGTGATTTAAGCATACATAATTTTAAAGCCATTATTGGTACAAAAATATCCCTAACAACTCAATAATGTAATATAGTCAATAATGAAGCTGTATCTAATTTTGGAGTTCATTAGTATTCAAGCGAAAAAAACAACACAATAACAAAAAGAAAAAAAATATCTGTGTAGCAAAGCAGAACTTTATCTATCCGAACAGTTGTTGTTTTTTTAAATAATGTTTCTTTACCTAAAAAATAAAGTTATCATAATGAGCAGTGTTCTATTAGAAAACGTGTTTAGGAATGATACAATTGTGTGCATTAGTATCATGTGCAACTCTCTTTCATTTTAGACACTACAGCATACAGACAGTTTGTTCGGTGGTGCTGGGGCTGCCTGGGAAGAAGTATTACAGTTCCTCTTCCATCCTGTGTAGTGAACAGAATCAGAAAAGAATTTACAGAAGGCACAAAAAAAACAGGGTTGAAGCCATCAGTATGTTAGAATGGCTAATTGATTTTACCAAAGAAAGTATATATAATTATATATATAAGGCTCCTTATGTCTCGGAAGACAATGGGCGGGCCTAGATATATATATATATATTGTTAACAAAAATACATTTATTCTTAAAATGAAAAATAATGTGTTGCAATGTTATTTACAGATGGTACAATGTTATTTATACAGATTTAAAAACGTGTCTATTTCTTTATATTGTCCCATGATAGTAGTTCACATTTTGAACATAATGACGCTAGTATGTGATTCACATATTCGGTGAGGCTCTTGGTCAATTCTTTTGGGTCCTTACGACATTCGCCAAACAAATAGTTCATAAGTCTATGGACATAAATTGAAATAATAAAATTAATTTTTTATTTTTGGTAAATACCTGCGAAAAATAATGTAAGAGAAACATAAATTCTGAAATACAGATACCAAAACATATTGTGTAAATATCATTTCAATCTCAATTCTATAGTCCTTGCTATTAGACATTTGCTATAAGATTAAGATATAAATATTGTTACATGATTCTTGTGCTACTTTCAAAACCAATAATAGAATAAATAAAGGTTTCCAACTTGTGTCTTTTAGTTGTTTATTCTGTAATCTCCTTTTTTGTATTTTAGAAAAATGATACTACATCGTACATTTACTTCCTCATCTGTATCTTATCATCTTATCTTATATATTACAGACGTTACTTCAAAAAAAAAAATGATAATTACGTTTTAAGCTTTTCATGTGTTAATCTAACCATGCATGTTAGTTCAATGACTTAAATTCAGCTAAATCGTTGGTTTTCCTGGCTGATTCAGGCAACCCTTTCCATTCTCTAGTGGCACTAGGGACGAAGGAGCACTTGTACGACTTTGTTCTAGTGTAAGGAATAAGAAATGTGCCTCTATCTTTGTGTCTGTCTGAGTATCTTATTAGGTTTTGTTTTATTTTATTTGTAATTTATGGTTTGGTGTTTTATGTATTATAGCTACTTTACTTGATATTGTTCTATCCTGAAGTGTCTCTAAGTTTAGTGATTGTACTAATAGTATTGCTCTAATTAAATAGGAATATTCGTTTATTATAAATCATTAGTTTCCTCACCACAATTTTCATTGTAGTGCATGGTTAAAATGTGGAGTCTACATAACATATAAATAGAAAGGAAAATGTAGTAATATGGTGCTTAACAAGAGAATTATTTTAAAAAATTCTTTAAAAAAAAACACAGCTTATTTAAAGGGGAAGAACTCAGCCCTTAAATTATATATATCAATAATGTACAAGTTATTTCCCTTATTCGATATTAAACAAAATAATTAATTACCGGTACCAATAATTAATTGACTAATTAGGTATTTTTGCAATTTGAATCATGTTTTGTTCGGTATAATATAAAACTGTTTAAAGTATCAACTTGATCGGAGAATGCGTGAGAGAGAAATAGCGTTAATAATTATTTAAAGGGACTAAACCCAACAAATTTAGCCATATAGGTGACTACTGAAGGATTAGTTTCCCTTTTTGGTATCTAACAAGATAATTAATTACCAGTAATTAATTGACAGCTTGGTTACTTTTTTATTGATTTTATTTTATTGTCTATACCAATGAATAATTGTGCGAAGTTTCAACATGATCCGATAATGGGTGTGGGAGAAATAACTTTTTACCAGACAGACTGATAGACAGACAGACTGTGTGAGTTGATATAAGCTTTGTAAAAAAAAAATATAATACAAACAGGTTAATGAAATATGATTATAATGGTATTAGTTACATACTTCGCATTCCTAAATAAGAAAATGTGTGCTTCGGAGCAAATGTCACTACAAGACTGTGGAATGGTTCCAGAGCAGCTGTATGGTATGGTTCTCCATTTTTGCGATTGTCCAAGACTTTGCACACACTGTAATACTAATCAGTTCCTGTAAAGTAGAAATGTCGAAAATAGGTCAAACTATTTCAAGTAGTAGACTATTATCTCTTTGCTGGTGAGTACACATTGAAACAGTTTACCTAAACTATGTTGCACTTATACAATAATTTGATTGAATAGATCAAGGAAATACTCAACAGACTCAAACTAATCTTTAGATCTTGTAAACTAGAAAAGATAGTGAGGATCCGACATCATATTTTAGACCATTCAAAGTGCTGATGCAACGGCTGCTTTTTTTTTCTTTTCTGAAAGCGAAAAATCTAATTTTTAAATCACTACTGCAAGCATTTTTTAAAAATAAAAATACTCCACTTTTACATCTATTCACTATTAATAGTAACAAAAAAACGGGAGGCTCTTTAGTAAGGGAGATAACTATTTACCATATTTTTAACATATTTTTGCAAATGGTTTTAGATTTTTTGTCCAAAAATATATTTTTTTTTAACAATTGTATTGTCAAGTTAATCAAGTTCTGTCATACTAACTACAATTAAACACACAATTTTTTTTACATTTTTTAAAGAGAAAAAATCTATTTAGTATGCATGTTAGTGGGACATTAGTATATACAACAACAATTAATAAGTAGTTTTTCATATTATCGCATGAACTGCAGAGCTGCACTATGGCTATAGAATATTTAACTAAAGGAATTTTTTTTTAAGGGAATGTTTTTTTTATTTAGGATTTGAATAAGAGATTGACCCTTTACAAAACAATTAGATCAATTAGATATTCATTATAAGACATTAATTAGGCCAGGTTCA
The DNA here is from genome assembly GCF_947242115.1 of Biomphalaria glabrata. Lineage (NCBI taxonomy): Eukaryota > Metazoa > Mollusca > Gastropoda > Planorbidae > Biomphalaria > Biomphalaria glabrata. The sequence goes on along the minus strand of NC_074725.1, from coordinate 23,239,170 downwards.
CATCTAACCTCACCTTTACTTTCACCTATCCTCTGGTCTGCTGGACCGCTGGGGCACCACACAGGATCTGTCAACCTTCTTTATCCATTCTTCTCTGTTATTTTTCTTTGATAGAATTTCATTCTGATGTCCTTTCTGAAAATATTGAAAACTGTCTTTTTACCTGCCTGGGTGGACCACTTTGGGGCCGATTTTGAGTTTGTGTCTCCACACAAACTGTCTTTGTAACCTTATTTATATTTTTTATTGTATTGTGGACAGAGGTTCTGGCGGCCGGAGAGAGACACGTGTCACGGGCCGGGTGTGGCCCGCGGGCCGTATTTTAGGCATCACTGATTTAGACCAACAACAATAAATATGTGCGATTAGAAATATATTTACCAATATTTTTTGTTTAGTGCTATTTCATGCCAATAGCTTTCTCAATAGGCTATGATCCTATCACCTATCTGAACCAGTTGGGAAAAAGGGAAAGGGGGAGAGAAAGAAAGGGAAATCTGGGTGGATTTTACCGTCATTGGTTTTTAAAAGCATTTACACAAAAAAAAAAGGGGGAGGGGCGGGACACGACTGAATTCGAACTAGTGGCTAAAGGCTCCTCGACCCGATTTGCTAACCACTCTGCTTGTGAGGTACATATGACTAGTGAAGATTGTATAGTTATATAATGTTTGTTTTTTTTTCAATTCAGAGCGACGACCTACAAAGGGGACTAATTTAGCTTTTACCTCCACTTCAGTCAAGTTTTTCCTTTTTCGAGATACCAAGGAAAATAATAATTATCAATAGTTAATGAACTAATTGGTAATATTATTTTTGTATTGATTCTTGTGTTGTCAGGTAAAAGAAATTATAATGTGCACAATTTCAGCTTGATCCGAGAATGGGTGTGGGAGAAATAACGAGTACAAAGAGATTGACCCTTTACAAAACAATTATATCAATTAGATATTCATTATAAGACATTAATTAGGCCAGGGTCACCTTTAACTTTACCCTTACTTTTACCTATCCTTTGTCTGCTGGACCGCTGGGGCACCACACAAGATGAATGGAGTGAGTTAATTACAAGCTATGTAAGAATGGAAGTAGGTCCAATTGTTATTGTATTAAAGTACTTACCAATAGGTCAGTTCGAACAAATAACATACCATGCATTGAGTCTGTTGATTGATTTTAAGTATCTAGTTACCATGATGTTTTTTGTTTTACAAACTAATAAATAGTTTTACAACTAGCGCGAGCTGTAGGCAAATGTTTATAAAAGTCTAGGCTTAGAACGTTTTGACGCCATCTTGACATTTTTTGGCCATTATTAGACGATCTCGTAGAATCCCTTTTTTTTTTCCAGATTTACTGACACGATTGAATTTAATTTCTCAGTTAATATTACAATTGCAAAATAGGAATATTTTCTTTAAATAAATCTGAAAACATTAAACCTAACAGTTCGTTATCAAGTTGATTCATAGACCTTCTCTTCTTAAGTAGTTGTTCCATCACTTCTTACATGGCTTAGTGGATACAGCGTTAGTCTCTCAAGCTAGGGGTCACGAGTACGAATCCCGGTTCAGGAAGCGATATATTCTATGACTATAAAATAATATATAATAAAATTTAAATAAAATGGAATAATCCTAGATTAGATGCATGTTCAGATGAATAGAGGAAGATACAAATAAATAATAATTAGTGGTTAGATGGGTACATAGGATTCATGCAGGCTAGATTAGATGAGAACAGGATTAATGCAGAGAAGGGTGGGCACATGGGATAGGATTAGTGCAGGGTAGATTAGTTGAACACAGGATTAATGCAGAGTAGATTAGACTGGTTAGATTAGGTGGGCACATGGGATAGGATTAGTGCAGGGTAGATTAGTTGGGCACAGGATTAATGCAGAGTAGATTAGACTGGTTAGATTAGATTAGATGGGCACATGCGATAGGATTAGTGTAGGGTAGATTAGATGGGAACAGGATTAATGCAGAGTAGATTAGTTCGGCACAGAAATAGTGCACATGGTCTGGATTTGTGCACGCTTGATGGTTTAGTGTTAGGAGTTCATGGTAAATTTGTGTATATGATCACGTTTAATGTATGCTTGATAATGTGCATATCAGGTCGTGCATATCGTGGTTGCATGCATGGATAAATGCACATTGTGAATAGAATGGACGATAAATGGACAAGCTCATCGGAATCACATGAAAACGACAACGCCTATTATAAGCTATACCGACACGATCAAGGTCTAATCGTGCGCCTTAGAACCGGATCCGGAAGGTGCTGGTGCTAATAGGAAGTAGCGGAATAACAAAGAGAGAGATTTGAATAACGTAGAGTAAGAACGACAGGAAGACAAACATCCATAATTTAAACATTTATTTTAAAGAAACCTTCTCTCTAGAATTTAATTAAATTAGGCTACTCACATTTTTGAAAATCTTTTAAGAAGCTCTTCTCTAAAACTCATCTATAAGATGCTATAAATAGCAGAACGTCAACCAATACCCAACTGAAACAGCCTGCCCTGAAAGTCTAAGACGTTCTAAAAAAAAGTTCTTAGTTTAATGATTGGAGCCGGTGTTGTTACAAACACGCCCTTGAGCTCCGGGCGCAGGCGCCCTCAATCTGTGTTCTAGAAGATTCGTTAATTATTGTTTTTCTTCCTTCTCTTTTTTTGTAAAAGGGGGGGGGCGGATGGGGCGGAAGGGATTTTTCTGCGATCCTATTTTGTTTTTAATTTGAGGAGTTAGTGTGTTGTCATCACCCACAAGAGACAAGGCGTCATTGATGATGCGCAGGGACTCTTTCTGAGCTATTCGGTCATGTTGCTAGAACAGGCTAATAGAGGCGTATAATATACGAAGAACTGAAATGCGGCGAAGTAATTTATTGTTTATCTAGTCGCTTGCTCACAGCAAAGCCCACAGGGAGGACATTTCTTTTTACTTTGAGCAGATCAAGGTTGATGGGGGGGGGCGAGAGGGAGGTATCTAAGTTTGATCCATTTCACGCACGTTAGCTGCCCCTTGACGTGTCTTCCCATGCGTAGACAGTCGTGTTTTTAAGCGAGGGAAATCTTATCCCTTGTCCGCGCCGACAGGGTAGATGTTTCTCCACACACACAGGCACTCGTCCGCCTCCCGTGGATGTCACGGCTACACATCAAAGCCGAGAAAAAACATTCCGAGGACAAAGCAGGACAATGCAGCAACAAAATGGCCTACATCAAGAATTCAATAAACTAAAAGAGGGGGGGGGGGAAAGGTGGAGGGTGGAGAGAAGTTGAAGAAACTTAGAATTTCAGGAAGGAAAAAAAACACGCGAAAAGAAACGGACTGTTTTTGTACTGAAAAGCAATAATGAACGCGCAATGCAGTCTGCGCCAAAAAGTTATTTTCGTCGCCAAAGATTTTGCCTTGTTAGTAAAATCCAAACATTCGATTTGTTCGTGGCGGTTAAAGAGGAAGATCTTCGAGAAAACGATTTTGAAACTGGTGCTTGGGGAGGCTGAAGGAAAATGGGGAGGTGGGTGGGGGGGGGGGGGAGGTAGAATTGCCAGGATTGATTGCCTCCTTTGAAGACTGGCAGGTACAGCCCTAGCTCGCAGACACAACAGTCTCCGCCAATTAGACAATCGTCACTTTGATACGTCTAGCATACCGCCGCGACGAGGTGGTCGCGAATACAGAAACCGGAAGAGCGCCGGTGTCTGGAGACATCCGGAACAGGTTTGTCAAACTCGTTCGTTTTTATTGTCTGTATGCAATATGTCTTGACTGTCTCAGGAGCAGACGACTCTGTCGCTGAATTGAAACGCAGACGATCGTTTAGTGTTATTATGTGTTTTAATCCTTCAAAATCCTCCTGGCGTATCAAATGTATTTTTCTTCAAAGATGTCTATATGTTTTGGTTTTTATGCAAAGAAACCAAAACTATCATATAATTCACAAATGTGTAATATAAGTCTGAGGATGTGTTCTTTGTCATACAGTGGAGCATATAAATGACAACAAAAAAAGTTTTTTTTTTTTAATATTGTGTCAACATTGAGACTGGTTGATGTTCCAATCTTTTAATTGTGCACACTTTTAGGTACTCTTGACTCCTGAGTCCTGATAGTCCGAAAGGTGACAGGGGAGTGTCGGAGTACTAAAAACGTCGGATTACCAAAAGTTAGATGTACTTTAAGGAATTGAACGTACCTGTTAAGAACATTCTGAATGTGTTATTGATGTAAGAAGATAGTCTCTTGAGACTTACAAGGATATAAAATAAACCTAAGACCAAAAAGAAAAAAATTATTTCTAAAAAAATACAAAACGTGATTTCACCGTTTACATGTTGTACTAAATTACAATTTTTATTATTATTATTATGTTAGAAATGAACGAGTAGTCATTCTCTGGCGCTGCCAGGGTCGAGTTTCGCTAAAGAGAAACAAAATTCATCGTAGTCCCTTTAGCAGTTTCCACTGAGGAATTTTCTGGTGATGTGGCAGGTCTGCAGCAGTACCGCCCTCTGACAGGCAACGAAGATGTTCCTAGGAATGTTAAGGGCCTTGAAGGTGTCTGTGAGGTCAGTTGTTATTATCCCCTCGGTTGATATAACAATGGGGTATATTGTTATTTTGGACAATTTCCATAGACGCTTAATCTCCAAGCCTAGGTTCCCATATTTTCTTTGTTTTTCTATCTCAGTTTTTCTTAAATTATGAGACAGTGGTACGGCGATATCGATAATGGTAGCGGTTTTTTCTTTTTTATCGATGAACAGCAGATCCGGGCGATTGAAATCTACCGTTTTGTCGGTCAGAATAGGCCTATCCCAGTACAGCAGATGTTCAGTGGACCAGTGGGGGGGGGGGGGGGGGAAGGGGGTATCTAGGAGTTGGTTTTCCGTGCTGCCTTGAGGCGCTCAGTAGACACAACTCTGCCCGAGTCGGGTGTCGAACCTCGAGCCCCCTTCTAGGTAGCCAAGCCAAGCCAAGTTCAAGCGCACAAACTCTCTCTCTCTCTCTCTCTCTCTCTCTCTCTCTCTCTCTCTGTTTATATATATAAACAACAGTACAAATCAATGACATGAATTTAGGAATGTATTAAAAAGGTGTAATAGTCTTTTGTTTCTTTCTGAACAATCAGCCGGTCGCGACTTTTTCTTGAATGTTTGTCAACGTAAACTATGCACGAGCAGTTGATGTACATGTCTGCCCCGCGTCATGGTTACTGAGTGTGTCGGATTTTTTTTTTATGTCGCATTATCAAGAGTCAACTGTTTCAGAATAACAATAAAAAAAAAACACTGAATTTTTTTTTTCGTTTAAAACATATATATCCAAGACTTTCATTGGTCAAAGTATTTTAGGTTTTATCGCACTCAATCGTCCAAGACTTTTCATTGAACGTCGTTGGTCAATGTATTTTAGGTCTTGATCTTACACAGACTTTTATACCCAATACAATTCTACCCGCTGTCAATTTTAAAATGTGCATCCATTCATTTCTTATATTTAATTTCTTTCCATAGTTTTAGATTCATGATACTCTTTACTTCAATGGATCCCAGGCTGTATTGAAATAATTAGGCATTGAAAAAGCACACATACTGACCGGAAGAAAGAAATAGAGAGAGTAGAATAAACGAGAAGTAGACCAGCTATCATCTAAAATTTAAGAAAAACTATGCCTTTTACAAACAGTCCCGACATGGCCAAGATATAATAGTTCGTGTTAGAACCGGATAACAGAATGAGACAACACATTTTCTGGAAGCTAAATATAAGGACTAGTAAGATTTGCCTTTGTGGAGCATCACCAGAGAATGCAGACCATGTTCTTCAAAGCTGCAAACTCTATCGAGAGACCCGATAAAAAGAAGAACATCAGACGATGAGAAGACACAAGAAACTAGTAATGAATGCCAACCGAGCAAGGAGATCAGGCATATTCTATCACATACACTAGGTCACACTCTTAATGGTACTCTAGACTAGCTACTGATCGTCTGCTACAGCTTCCAGGGACATTTCTCCATTCAAATATAAGTCGGAAAATCTAATTTGAAGCTGTTCCTAGACGAAATTATTCTTCAATGTATTACATACTGGTCCACACGACAGCTACCTAACACTAGCAGTGTATGTGTTATTATCCCTTGTCGTCCTGTAGGAGGTTTAGGCTAGGATATAGTCCTAATAATCTTCAGTTCTGAAGGAGTGTATGAAACAAGTCAAGTCATGAATGTTACATTTACGACAGAATTTTGATTGGTGGCACCAACACAATGAACATCCATCTCAGACTGGCGATGATTTTTAATGTACAATCTTGGTCTCATGGATAATTTAATTAAATTTGCACGCGCTTAAAACTCATACAATTAAACTTATATACATGTGGTTTACAGGCAGGGATATACTTACCTTTTTTTTTTAAACAGTTTTGGACGGTCAAGTTAGGCCTACTTACATTTGTACTAGTCTCACTGATGATAAAAAAAAATCTTTTTCCTTAAATATTTTCGTTCCTTATTTTCTTTCATTTTACTTTTCTTCTTCCTTACTTTTTCTTTCCTTTTTTTTTAAAATTCTTTCTTACATTTTCTTTTCTTTCTCTTTTTCTATTCACATTCCCTTTTATGTACTTCTGTTGTTTTTTTCCCTTCCCTGTTCTCAATCTTCTAGAATGGCCCCAACAGAAAACAGTAGCCTATATTTATATCAAAAAGAAAAATGTCTGTCTGGTCAACAAGGGAGGTCGAAACATGAACCAAAACGTTTGTTGGGTAGACTTCCTTTCCATCGTCTGTCTTCATTGTCAACACAGATACCTCTTGAAATAGAAACTTAATCCATACCTAATTTCCATCCCCAATAATCCCGAAAAGTTCATTTCATCTGTAGCTTACCATTGATGTTCTCACCCCTCACACCGATGGCAGAGAGACGAGGCCAGCTCTCCACAAGACGCCGTAACACCCAGAAGCAAAGGCAGGGGCTGACAACTCCGTTTTACTCGGCCGGCTCAGCCGGGTGCGTAGCGATCGATCAAGTTTCACCCATGCCGAATCCGGGACCATACTAGATCTAGTAGCCAAGGTATGCAGTTGTTACTAGCGATTCTACCCGTCCATCGCAGGGGTTGAACTGGGGTGGAAAGGGCGGTGTTTAGTGAGAAGATGCCAAACTGACAGGAACTCGGGTGTAAAGAGGAATTAACCGTCATGACAGGACAGACGTACGGCTGTAATCGTGTTGGATGACAAGGGGGGTGCCCGCGGAGTGGGAACAGTTAACAGAGCGTAGCTTTAAGGGGGACAGGAAAGAGGACACTGAGGGCAAAGAGTGGAAGGGGCGGACAGAAAATTAAAATTGGGAGGTACACTATCAAGAAGATGTGAGCGTCTTCTGCCGTGGGATATTGTTCTATGTGACATTACCAAAAGACATCTTAATAGAAACTTTCGTTGTTGTTTTTTTTTCTTAAATGACAGCATCCTCTAGAGAACCCTTTCAAATGTAACAAAATTAAACTGCATACATTATTTACTGGTATCTTTAAAATAGTTCCAGAATCTAACGCTCTCTAAACAAATTAAATCTTTTATTATTTTTTTCTTAAAGTGGCATCTGATTGTCAATATAACAAACTGTAATAAATAATATAGTTGTTTGTTTGTTTTTTGAAGTAATATAAGACTCAAGATTTGTATGCGTCTGGACTGTCGTTTATATGGTCCCGGGCTTGAATCCTGTTCGCCTCTATTACTTGACGTCCTGAGGGAGGTTTAGGCTAGAATGTAATAATGTTCAATTCTGAAGGAACATCCAAAAGACATAAAACATAAAGTCAAATACCCCCGCCCCTTTTCAACCAAAAAAAAAGATACATAATAAAAATTTGGAGGCTTTTTTATTTTGTGCCAGACAATCTGTGGTACAGTGTCACTTGTTCAAGTCAAGTCCTACACAAAAAAAAATGCGACTTTGTCATTCTCAGAAGGTCGCTAAATAAATGTGGAGATCACGTTAAATAAATACTGAAAATAGGATCTTCCATCATCTTCGTCATCAAAAAAAAAAAGATTTCCAGTGACTCGTCATGTTTAAGTGGTCTCATGGCGATTCTAGTTGGAACGCCTACATTTCGAAGTCTGATTGCATCGTCCAAGACTGTAGGTTCTCGAATTCCAATCCACTTGTAGACTGGGAGTTCGAGCTTCGGAATTCTTAGGACGCCTCAGAGTCCACACAACTTTAATGGGAAAATAAATCATTTGGTTTCCTGTCACCCACGTTAACTGTCTGCAATAGAAACAGATGAGCGTATTATCATTTGTCCACATAGAGCACACAGTTTAAACAGGGTACCTTTCCTTTTACAAACCTTCTGGGTGGAATCAAAAAATTAACCCATTAGTTAATCAATTAGTCATAATAAATTAATTTTCTTTGATATAGAAAATGTACTTATCCTACAGGAGATAAGCTTCGTGTAGAGCAGTGGTTCCCAAACTTTTTTGTCTCGTAGACCCCTTGCCATGTTTTCTGGTTTTCCGTAGACCCCCTGCTTAAGATATATAGAATTTTTGAAATTCATCAATTTCAAATTACACATTTTATTTAAAATAATATCTAACCAGTGTTGAAATAGAAGGAAATAGAAGGCTGATAAACTTGCCAAATGTGAGAAAACAAATACACACTTGAACATCGCACTCTATCCGGAAGAAATGAAGAAACTAATAGTGAATTGTAAAAAAACGAGAAATGGACAAGCTCTCATTCGATATACAAGAAAGATGACACCTATTATAAACTATCCCGATTGGACCACCTATAACTGTTCACATTAGAACCGTACACATTACAATGAGAAAATATATGTTCCGGAAGCTTAAAATTGGGGCCATTGTAATTAGCCCTTTTGGAGTCTCACCATAGAATACCAACCATGTCTTCAAAGTTGCATTCTTCATCAAGAGTCCCAAAACAAGACACCGGCCACAAAACCCAAACATGAAATTCTTTTAATGATATAAGTTTGTGTAAGAGTTTTTTACAATTTCTTCAACGGCTGGTAAACATCAATATCGTGTGAGGTTTTCAGTATTTTACTATAATCATCATTTTCTCAATATCAGGTCAAAGAGAGATTTTGTGGGTGTATTCGGAACTTTATCTTTGAGTGTTTGAAAGTTTTGCAAACTTTTATCTTTTTATCAGGGTGGCATCATCTCAAATGATCCTCCAGCTTAATTGGTTTCATAGCATCATAAAAAAGGCACATTAACACTCGCTTGTTTGACAAGGAAGTAATGAAGTTCAATTTCAAATACTTAACGCTGTAAAGTCAACATTTCTTTTGGTTAAATTTATAAATAGACAAAACTACACTATTTAAATATAGTTATTAAATTAAATTAAACAATATTTCATTTAATCGGCAGGATAAAAATTTTAAGGATTTCCTTAGGTACAAATCATAAATGTGTCAATGAAAAAATTCCAATTATCAAAAATTAAAGTCACGACATGCTGAATTGCGATTCTTTATAGTAGACCCCCGAGCACATCTCATAGACCCCCAATTCCCATTTTAACTTTCGTAGACCCCTTGGAAGTCTTCGTAGACCCCTGGGGGTCTATATAGACCACTTTGGGAATCACTGGTGTAGAGAATTAAGTCATTCGCTAAAAATAGATAACAATACGATCTTCTATTACCGAATAACACAAGAGTCCTAGACTAGAGCAATAATTAATTTTAAAAAATATTTTCAATCGCACAAATATTTAGTATATTTAAAATTAATTACATGATTGATTAAAATAATTGATGCAATTTCACTAATATAAGCCTTTAGTTGTTTAGTTTTTTTTTGTTGTTGTTTTTTTTTGTAAGTATTTTTGTATATTTGACTTTTTTTTTTTTAAATTTTTTAAGAACAACTTTTAAAGTTTTGAGCTTCCCTTTTGTTGCCTGGTTTTGCATAATATATACATGTATTTACGAAGTCGAAACAGTGGCGTAGTACGGGTTTGGGCCAAGAGGATCAACAATAAATACAAACTAAAATACTCAATTAGTCCATTAATTATTCGTAATTAACTATTTCTTTGATATCGAATAAGGGAAATAACCATGGGCGTAGCCAGGGGGGGGGGGTTTGAACCCCCCCCCCCGAAATGAAATCCCCCCCCGGCAATGAAATCCCCCCCCCCCCGCAGGGGGGAGAACGGAATTCAATGACTGATTTTTTGCTTTAATTTTGTTTATTTTAGGTGAGATTTTAATACTAAATCATCACTTACCACAGCACAGCCGAAGGGGTTTTGAGTTAAAAACCCTCTACCAGGGGGTTTTGAGTTTTAAACCCCCTACCAGAGGGTTTTGAGTAAAAAAAAACCTATTAGGGGGTTTTGAGATAAAAATCCCTCTACCAACCCCCTGCCAGGGGTTTTGAGTTTAAAACCCCCTACCAGAGGGTTTTGAGTAAAAAAAAAAACTCCTATCAGGGGGTTTTGAGAAAAAAATCCCTCTACCAGAGGTTTTGCAGTTAAATCCCGCTCTTCTATCAACAAAACTACAAAAAAAAATGCAAACGACAATCCCCAAATTCCAAGAAAACAGCTAAGGAAGATGTTGACTTTAAAAACCGCCTCCAAAAATTACGATAAACCCCCTCTCAATATAAAAAAAGCAAATTACACACTCAAAATTCTATGAGCGTAGCCAAAGGGCTTTTGAGTTTAACCCCCCACCCCCTCCAGTTGGGGTTTGAAGCTAAAAAGTACCTCTTAAATATAAAAAAATAAAATCTATGAGCGTAGCCAAAGGGGTTTTGAGTTTAAAACCCCCTGCCAGCGGGGTTTGAAGCTGAAAAATACCTCTTCAATATTTCAAAAAAAAAAAAAAAAAAAAGAAAAATTACGCACTCAAAATGCTATGAGCGTAGCCAAAGGGGGGTTTGAGTTTAAACCCCCCTTCAGAGGGTTTTGATGCTAAAAAATACCTCTTCAATATAAAAGAAGCAAATTACACACTAAAATTCTTTGAGCGTAGCTAAGCTAATGAGGGGTTTTGAGTTTAAATCCCCCTCCTCCAGATGGCTTTTTTTACAATTTAAAACCCTTTCAGATGGTTTTAAGTTTAAAATTCCCCTACAGAACGTTTTGAGTTGAAAACATCTCTTCAATATTATTTTAAAGCAAACTACAGTCACCAAATTCTATGGGGTTTTGAATTAAAAAAAAACAAAACAAAAAACTCAACAGATGATTTTGACGATGCAACTTTCTTTTTCTATATAAAATCTAAAGCAAAATACAGGCATGTAATTCCAAGAGCGTAGTCAAGAAAGGTTACAAATTTCTACCAGTGGCTGGGCTTCATTAATAAAGTGTGAATAGTCATCTGCCGAAATTAAAAAACACTAAATATGGCTCAACAAAGATGGCTAAGACAGATTTTAGGAGTCAGTTATAGAGATTGGGTCTAAATCAAAGAAATCATATGCCGAACTGGGAGTCGAACCCTTAGTAAGGTTGTGACAGAGCGTCGCATGAGGTTTTGCGGGACATGTTCTCCGACAAAATGAATTACGCATAATAAGAGTTGCGGAAACAGTTTGCTGGAAAATGCGCCGAACGGCGCGAGAGGGTCTAAGTCAGTAAGAATAGCACATTAGGTTTTTGAAATAAAACTTTTTAATAGCAAGATAATGCACTGTAGATACCTCAGAATATGCATTTTGTTGGCTTTCAATACCAGAAATAGTGCTCGGCGGCGGGGCTTCGCCCCGCGCTGGGGGAGCACTGCGAGCTCCCCCAGACCCCCTTGCTAGCAAGGGCGGGGAGTCTAGGGCACAATAAACGTCTTCCGAAAGGGACAGAATGTAATAAAGATTAATTATGTACACGCACACACACACATATGTATATAATTTTTTTCCGCTGGGGGGGGCGGGGGGGGGGGAAATCCGAAAAAATATCCTGGCTACGCCCATGGAAATAACGTTTACAATATTGATATAGTTTAAAGGGCGGAATTCTTCGCCTTTTGGATAAGGTTCCTTTTTTTTTTGTTTTATTTTTTCACTTTGCTAATTTAAAAAAAAAAAAATTTCTATGGTTAAAATATTGCAACAGAATATTGTTTCGACTTTATTCTTGTTTTCATTTTATATGTGTTCTTAAAAAATTAAAAATATGTATGCTCCCCTAGTGGTTTGGCCAGCTCACTTGTAGGCCTACTCGGGTGTCTTCGTATACATTGAATAGAACGTCAATTTCGCCATAGGGATCATTTGTTGTTTTATTTTTAACCGCTGCACTTTTCAGTGTGCACATTAAATGCTTGTGAGTTTTAATTACGTCACTTGATCTTTAAATATGGCCGCTTTAAACGCAGCACGGGCAGACGTCAATTGCAGAAGTGAGAAAAGCGACACTCTGAGACCACTAGTTGTTTATACTTATTACCTCCCTTTTAGCATATTTTTTTTCCTTCTCTCCCTTTTAATGTTTTATCTCGTTGCTGTGTGATTTTTTTTTTAAAAAAGTGTTTTTTTTTCCCATAATTGGAAGAGACAATGAGACTTTAGATTTATTCCGCGCAGCTGTACCCGCATTTTTAAACAAGGCAATTAAAATTGCAGAATTTAGAGTAAGGGAAAAAAAACTGTTGAATTCGAAATTCAATTCGTGAAAGAAGCGGACAACGAAATGTAGGATTTTGTCTCGACTGTAAATCGCGTCTGAAAGCTGAATTTTACTACCAGGTTGTTCCGCTGAAGCTGTAAGGGCGAAGATGTTTTCGACTGTTTCAACACCCTCCTGCTCTCCTCGTGAAAGCATGTTTGTTTGCCTCGATTGTGCTCGCGGGCGCTCGTAAAATTAAGGGTCGTAACAGGATCCCCCCTTTGTACAGGTGTGTGGTAACTGGATCGGTGAAGAGTTCAGCTTGGGAAGGGTAGAGAGGGAGCTCAGCCTCTGAGAGGCGACAGAGGGGTTGAGTAAGAAAAAGCAATAAAAATAAATTGCGTGTGTGGAAAGGGTGAATGGAAAACAATGCCATATAGCCCTACATTTGGAAGCTATGCGACTACAGGAGCAATCACATTTTTTTTTTATGGATCACGCCCCTGACTCCCCGCCCATTCTTTCAGAAATCTGTGCTAAAAATGGAGTTTTTCACTCTTAATTCTAAGGTATCACGCAATTCTTCACAATGGACCTGATTTTATTCCTAGAAACGAGTTTGAACATATATGTGATAAACTTAAGCTCCAGAAATGAGTTTAAAAAGACAATTACAGTTGGGCTAAGCTTAAGAAAAAGAGAATTAATGTTTTATTTATATATTACAACGCTAGATACTGTCTCAATTACACAACGCAATCTCACTTAAGCGTCAACCAAAATCTACTATATATATACACAAAAATACCACAGACTGATCAAAAGATTTCTTAAATTGTCGTACGAATTTGCATAAAATTTCGTACACATGTTCCTTTTACCATCTCGACGCTCACTAAGAACTGGTTTTGACACATTCGTAGCCTGACCACCGCAACCTTTCTCAACCTTTTGTGTTTTACTTTCGGTATTTTCAAAAAAAAAAAAAAAAGGCATAGAAACTCCGTATTTTTAAAGCAATTTACGTCAATGTCGCTTTTTTTTTAGACGCGGCAAAATAAAAACGCTGTCTTATTAAAAAAAACAAAACAAAAAGCATTAAAAAGATAGATCTAGAGAATTTTTTGTATGATTAAACGATGAAGAAACAAGAAAAACATTTTATTTTGAATGATAATACCTTCTTGATACATTTTACTAACAGTACACACAGGCTACGCCCCTGATTTGTTCCCAGTGTTTATATTGTTTAGTATAGCCGAAACAGTTTTCTTTTTTTTTTCTGAATTTTAATAAACAGTCCATATTTTAACGATCAACCTAACATACTTTTTTAGTCCGTGAATCAATGTATCTGCTACAATGAAATTTCACGGTCCGCCATCTCTCTTTTCTTCTCTCTCTCTCTCTCTCTCTCTCTCTTTCTTTCTCGATCTCTCTTATCTTATCTTATATGATACAGACGTTACTTCAAAAAAAGAAGATGATTACACTTTTCGCTCCCTGGAACGCCCTTTATATTTTTTTTTTAAATCTGCGCATCGTAATTTCTCCAACATAGACTTTTGACTTAATTTGGAAAGACCCTCTTCATAATGCGTCCCCGACACCTACGCGTACTCCTATTTTGAGCCCGTTAATTCTAGTATCACTTTTACCTTTTACTTATCCGCTTCCACCCAGCCCATCCATAACAAAAAGTCAGTCCTTCGTACACTCTATGACTTTTGTTCGGCTTATCAATTTAATCTCTATTATAGTTCGACCATGACCGCCTCCTTAGGTTAGTTTTACATATTTGTTTTCTATTTTGCAACCTTTCAATATTAAAGCCAGCAATGTAAGGTATTAGACACCGCACACATTTCTTCATATCATTAGTTTCAGTCATAGAGAAAAAAATGCATTTTATTTTGCCCCCAATGGAATGCCACATTCCCGTTCGCCTTTCTACATCTTGATATTTTGTTCTCTAAATCAAAAGAAATATAGATTTGGTTTTATTCATTGTAATCGTTGATCTCACCTCTTTTGCGAAACAACATTAGATCTAATGCTACTAGGATTAGGTTATTTTTTTAATTAGTCAGCGTGTAAAGGGATCCTCCGATTGATCAACACACACTTCTCAAATTTTGAATCTGTATATAGCATCTATGGTTAGTTTTAAATTTTTTTATCTACAGCCTTTGATCATAAAAAAAAAAAGAATCTAGACCTATCTTTTTAATCCTATTAAGATTTTTTTTTTATTTAGACCGCATCTAAAAGGAAGTGGAAATGACGTAGGGCACATTAAAAATTAGTAAACTTATGAAAAAAAAAATCGCTTTAAAAATACGGAATTTTTTTTGATTTTTAAAATGTTTTATGTTTAGACTGCGGCCTTTTGGGGAACTACCGAAAATAAAATACAACGGTTTGATAGAAAGCTTGCTGTTTTTCGCAAAAAGCGGTGGTCAGGTTGCAAATCTGTCAAAACCGGTTCTTAGCAAGCTCCTAGATAAAAGGAACCTGTGCACGAAATATCATGCTGATCAGTACGACAGTTTAAGAGATTTCTAGATCAGTGAGCCAATCAGTGGTAACTTAGAAATATATAGTGGATAGAGCGATTTCTTTTCTCTTAAGAACTAATGAATGTTATATTTTTTTTTTAAAGTTATATTTTTTTACCCCGCCCCATACCCCCCCCTCCCCTTTTCACCCTGAGAACAAATCCTGGTTAAGCGAATGTATAGATCTACTAGAGTTTAAAATATTCCAATGATAGACTTTGAAGACGTTGTCCATTACTATTATTATTATCTTTAATAAAATATATTTCAGACATAAAAGATAGTACCTGCATTGGTTAAACTTTTTTTTTTGTAAATGCATTGTTACATACTGGATTGTTCAATGTAGTTTTTGTCACACTCAACCTAGGACGGGGAACCCATGATCTTATGTTTGAACCCTGTCCCACTGGTACTTCGCTATGCTTTTGCAGTACGTGTGTATTATTTAGCGTAAAGAATACCGTTTCACCAATATAGGTGAAACTTTGCAAAAAATATTTCAAAACTTAAGATACTCTAGGATATTAGAATCCATTCCGCCATAAATTAAACTAACAAAAGATGTATGCTTTTAGTTAATTGTTAGTTTTAAATGTTTTCGCGATCGACCTAAATCTCTATACAAAGCTTGACTTCCTTAGATTAGTACATCTTCTATATAAAACTAAATTAATTAAATACAAATAACTTACTAAATAATTGGTATTTTTATTATTGATTCTTATGTTGTCATCGACAATGAATATTTGTGCAAAGTTTCAACTTGGTCCGAGAATGGCAAGTGGGAGAAACAATGTGTACAAGTCTCCAACCAGACAGACAGACTAATTAAGTTGAAATAAGCTTTTAGAAAAAAAAATGTTAATTACGACCTACTTGTATATTCGTATAAGTCCTTCAAAAATAAATTAAATGAAGGTCCTAGTTCTTACCGTTAGTAACGTTAGTTCCCCCTTTCAGGCCATGCGGTCTATAAGGCAGATGGTGTAATGGTCATCTGTTTCTGTGTCCCACGGTTAACGAGGGTTTCATGTGGTCAGCGCAACGACAAACTGCCTTTAATTTTCCCAAATAATGTTAGGTACCCATTAGAGCTGGATGGACTTAAAGGCGCCATAAAAATACAAAAAAAAAATTAAAATCCCAGTCTTCACCAGGATTCGGAAACCATGCGCTTTATCAGTCAGTCACCGCAACTCCCCTGACCTTCAGCAAGATGGCAAAAGATGGAAACTGAAATGGATCTAACTCCTGGCCATCGTGAAGACAGTCCAAAGAACATTCCAGACAAGGAGACAACCTTTCCCTAGTTCCCCACCCCCTATGTGTCAGGAACTGAAACAGAGTGTTTCAAGTCTTACGCCGTGTAAATAGAACTGATATATCAGGATTGCACCTTGTCTATTAAATATTATTAAATGTCTCACAAAAACTGTCTTTTTTATGAAAGTGAGACAATCAGGCCAAGGACAATTACCAACTAATCAACGCGTCACCAATAGTCACGTGCTGCAGCTTGTGACCAATCACAAAATGCCTTCAGAATACCACCATCAAGCGAATTGTAAAAAGAGCTTGTAATGGGGAGGGGGGTGTTCATACAGTAATTTTGATTTGATGGGCGGAAAGAGCCGTGATAAATTAGCCGTCTGCTCAAGAGAATTAGGGAACGTGGGGACAACACTGCGTGATTGTATTGAATCCTTTCCCAATCCAGACCTAAGAAGATAACGGATGGGTGTCCGAAACGTTAGCGAGGATCTGAGAGTCCATCACTGCTAATGATTCCTTGAATACAGACGCATGTCATTCACCAGAGCGGCCATTTCACTCCACTTTGGCAGCGTCGTAGCAGTACGGACGGTAAAAAAGGGGGGGGGGATTTGGGTTCCTATCCAAATAGCTTCCTAGTCCTGTGGTATGCACGCTGGATTGACGTCAGGTCGTCTCAATCGTCCCGGGTTGATACCCTGCTCGCTGCCGTCTTTTGAGAGGTTTGGACTAGAAGGTAGATTATCTTCAACATCCGAAACATGTCAAAACATCTACAAATCATTACATCTAGGAATCTAAGAATTTTTTTTTTGTTTGTTTTCAAAGGGACACAAATCCATAAATGTTTAGCAAAGGAAAAGTTATTAATATGCAATAATGATATAATCAAAATAATAATAAGGAAATTCTTCCTTATTATAAATACAAGAGATTCTAGTGCCCACGCAGAACGTATTAAACTGGGATATGCCTATTGTGACTGACAAAACAGTAGATTTTAATCGCCCTGATCTGTTGTTCATTGATAAAAAAGAAAAAAAAAACGCTATCCCATAGTATAAGAAAAGCTGAAATGAAAAAACGAAGAACATATGAGAACCTAGGCTTAGATATTTGGCGTTTATGGTTTTCTAAAACAACAATATGTCCCATTGTTATATCAACCGAGGGGATAATAACAACTGACCTCACAGATACCTTCAAGGCCCTTGGCATTCCTAGGAACATCCTCGTTACCTGTCTGCTGTACTATTGCAGACCTGCCACATCACCAGAAAATTCCACAGTGGACACTGATAAAGGGACTACAATGAATTTTGTTTCTCTTTAGCGAAACTCGACCCTGACAGTGCCAGAGAATGAATACTCATTCGTTTCTAACATAATAATGTTGCAACTCTAGGTTAGGCACTCAACGAAAAAGCAGGCAACTTAACACAGATAAACAGGAAATAAATAGTTGTGTTTATTCACTAGGGTAAACACATAACATCCTTCAGCTTCCTCAGAGTCTTACTACTAAGTATACCAGTCCTTTGCTACTTAACCCAAATGTGGACCAACGACAGCCTTCCCCGCTTCACTCCAGGTCCCTATTAAGCCTTCAGGCATCACAAAAGTTGGCCTCTTAGTTTCCCAAACATTCAGACTCTTCACAATCCCTGATGCAATGTTCTTCTCTCCATTCTAGTGTCTTTCTGTTTTCGTTCAACAGTGCGCTAGTGCGCATCTCAAGCACTGGTGGAAGGCAGGGTTAAAACAGTACTATACATTTTACTCATTTGTATTTCACAATCCTGTTATGATTAAACTTTAATAACATTTTTGTTTTTTATCAGAAAATGTTATATTTGGTATTGAATTATAGGAGAACGCATGCTCTTTTTTACACAACACAAAGTTTGTAAATCTTAAAATCAATTTAGATTAATGGGTGTCAAATCAACGTTGGCATTGTCAATTAGGAGAGAAAGAGTTACCTTTTGTTTAACATATTCTCAGAGACATAGAAATAGATGGCCAACGATGTAGTAATGATATATTAATTCAAATAGGCTCAATCGAAATGAAAGACACAACGGACGATGCTGTGAATTCACTTTTCAGCCAAAACTGAACTTGTGAGCTTCAATATTAATTATATATTAGTCTAGAAATGTCTGAACCCTGTTTAAATTTCATTTTCTTCCCATAGGGTTCAACCTTTCAAATTCGTTTATTGTCCAGCTTCTTGTTATTTCTCTTTTGAGATTCTTTTCTTTGACTTGTTTGCGTGCCACATGTCTTCATGCCAACTGTAATGTCATTTGATGTCAACTATCGCTGTCATAGTTCATGTCACGAGCAGCCTGACCTGAATAGAAGCATGGCTGCGTACCACAATAGTTGCGCGGGTAATTAGGGCTATAATTATGGTCATATATGAGTAGCTAAGTGTGTCAGAGTTTTAGGTTCATTGCAAGTGAAGTTTACAAAGTAATGACACACATTTTCTGGAGACTCTCATCGCTTGAAATAACAAATAGTTCAGTATGTCTGACATTTTTTTTCTTTTACATTTTTTCCACCCTAAATAAAAGTACTTAAAATTTCTTTTAGATCTAAACAGATTTAAAAATTTTAAAGACAATTAATCTGTAGAAGTTTTGTAATAAGTAAAGGAGAAGTACCGGTACTTTTTCTAGTTCTTGAGATCTCATAAGTCAGATGTAATTTTAAAGCTCATCTGTTTCTATGGCAGGCGCTTAACGAGGGTGTCACATGGCCAGCCCAACGACCGACCCTAAGGAATCAAAGCGGTAATTGTGGAAAATGATTTATAAGTACATCGTGTATTGAGCGCAATGACCATTCTCCAATGCATTACTCAACTTTTGGATAAAGGAGCCGGGACGTCTTGTTTCTACATCTGAACGCTCCACTACACGACCACCTTGCCGCCCTCGGTCTGCTTGTTATGTTCAAGTTTATTAAAAGATTATAAAAGAAACTTTGACTTATGTCTCTTCACATGCGAGACTGTGTGCCAGTGCCGCGCTGTCTGTTGGAGGTAACGAGAAGACCGATGCGCCATAGAGAACGTAATCAATCTCAACTACTTGGAAGCAATTTTTCGTCTATTCACCAATGTTGATGTTTTTGTCTACTTATCAAAGGTCTGAATACCAACTCGCTTTGTGCCCTTTTTGTGGCAGCTTCTTGTCTATTCTCCTCTGAAGTGGCTCCCCGCGGTCTGGCATAGCCACCTTGCCGGAGAACACAGCCACCTAGCCGTCTTGGGCCCGCCACACTGCTCCGACAGTCTCCTCGGCCTAATGAAGCAGAGATTCGCGGCGTCAAGGAAGCGGGCAGGCAGCACTGCGCCGTGTTTACTCTGCGGCGGGCAGAGAGCGATCGTTTCTGGGCGCTCAGCCGAGGTCTGACAACGATTCTGTGAGCGAAGAAAAAGGAGGGGGGCAACAAGGGAGCTAAAGAGGAAGAGCTGGGTATGGCGAGGCGGAGGCAATTGTTCAGGACCAGTAGCCGTAAGAGTCGTTTCAAGAAAAGAAAAGAAGGTTGGCTTTTTTTTTAGTCTCTATGAAAGGTTGTAATGTATCAGCAAAGACTAGATAGCGCCACGCCTACCCATGGTCTGTTGCCTCTTATTGCTTCATAACTAGTCTTCTCTAGTCTTTGATTGTGACATACACGATTGTATTTTTTTTTTTAGGTCTAGACGGCGCTTTTTACGTCATAAATACATCATAAAATATTTTTATAGGTATACAAATGTTTGATTACATGAGAATTATTGTTATTATACTTTGAGAAGCGATCATGCACAGCGAGATCCTCACAAAAAGCAGGGGCGTAGTCTCTAACTCATAGTGTTCCTCAAAGGTATAGATACATTTACATAAGACCTAGTGGTCATTGCTTGACGTCACACAGGACACTACTTCAAAAGAAGCTTTTTTTTTGTTAGTATCGCAGATGGTGTCTAAGAGATCCTCTTTCATCATTTATTTGTATCGCGGATGGTGTCTAAGAGATCCTCTTTCATCATTTGTTTGTATCGCAGATGGTGTCTAAGAGATCCCTTTCATTATTTGTTTGTATCGCAGATGGTGTCTAAGAGATCCCCTTTTATCATTTGTTTGTATCGCAGATAGTGTCTAAAAGATCCTCTTTCATCATTTGTTTGTATCGCAGATGCTTTCTAAGAGATCCTCTTTCATCATTTGTTTGTATCGCAGATAGTGTCTAAGAGATCATTTGTTTGTATCGCAGATAGTGTCTAAGAGATCATTTGTTTGTATCGCAGATAGTGTCTAATAGATCCCCTTTCATCATTTGTTTGTATCGCAGATAGTGTCTAATAGATCCCCTTTCATCATTTGTTTGTATCGCAGATAGTGTCTAAGAGATCATTTGTTTGTATCGCAGATAGTGTCTAAGAGATCCCTTTCATTATTTGTTTGTATCGCAGATGGTGTCTAAGAGATCCCCTTTTATCATTTGTTTGTATCGCAGATAGTGTCTAAAAGATCCTCTTTCATCATTTGTTTGTATCGCAGATGCTTTCTAAGAGATCCTCTTTCATCATTTGTTTGTATCGCAGATAGTGTCTAAGAGATCATTTGTTTGTATCGCAGATAGTGTCTAATAGATCCCCTTTCATCATTTGTTTGTATCGCAGATAGTGTCTAAGAGATCATTTGTTTGTATCGCAGATAGTGTCTAAGAGATCATTTGTTTGTATCGCAGATAGTGTCTAAGAGATCATTTGTTTGTATCGCAGATGCTTTCTAAGAGATCCTCTTTCATCATTTGTTTGTATCGCAGATAGTGTCTAAGAGATCATTTGTTTGTATCGCAGATAGTGTCTAAGAGATCATTTGTTTGTATCGCAGATAGTGTCTAAGAGATCATTTGTTTGTATCGCAGATAGTGTCTAAGAGATCATTTGTTTGTATCGCAGATAGTGTCTAAGAGATCATTTGTTTGTATCGCAGATAGTGTCTAAGAGATCCTCTTTCATCATTTGTTTGTATCGCAGATGGTGTTTAATAGATCCCCTTTCATCATTTGTTTGTATCGCAGATAGTGTCTAATAGATCCCCTTTCATCATTTGTTTGTATCGCAGATAGTGTCTAATAGATCCCCTTTCATCATTTGTTTGTATCGCAGATGGTGTCTAATAGATCCCCTTTCATCATTTGTTTGTATCGCAGATAGTGGCTAATAGATCCCCTTTCATCATTTGTTTGTATCGCAGATGGTGTCTAAGAGATCATTTGTTTGTATCGCAGATGGTGTCTAAGAGATCCCCTTTCATCATTTGTTTGTATCGCAGATAGTGTCTAATAGATCCCCTTTCATCATTTGTTTGTATCGCAGATAGTGTCTAATAGATCCCCTTTCATCATTTGTTTGTATCGCAGATAGTGTCTAATAGATCCCCTTTCATCATTTGTTTGTATCGCAGATAGTGTCTAATAGATCCCCTTTCATCATTTGTTTGTATCGCAGATGGTGTCTAAGAGATCCCCTTTCATCATTTGTTAGTATCGCAGATGGTGTCTAAGAGATCCCCTTTCATCGTTTGTTTGTATCGCAGATAGTGTCTAATAGATCCCCTTTCATCATTTGTTTGTATCGCAGATAGTGTCTAAGAGATCCCCTTTCATCATTTGTTTGTATCGCAGATGGTGTCTAAGAGATCATTTGTTTGTATCGCAGATGGTGTCTAAGAGATCCCCTTTCATCATTTGTTTGTATCGCAGATAGTGTCTAGGAGATCCCCTTTCATCATTTGTTTGTATCGCAGATGGTGTCTAATAGATCCCCTTTCATCATTTGTTTGTATCGCAGATAGTGTCTAATAGATCCCCTTTCATCATTTGTTTGTATCGCAGATAGTGTCTAATAGATCCCCTTTCATCATTTGTTTGTATCGCAGATGGTGTCTAAGAGATCATTTGTTTGTATCGCAGATGGTGTCTAAGAGATCCCCTTTCATCATTTGTTTGTATCGCAGATAGTGTCTAATAGATCCCCTTTCATCATTTGTTTGTATCGCAGATAGTGTCTAATAGATCCCCTTTCATCATTTGTTTGTATCGCAGATAGTGTCTAATAGATCCCCTTTCATCATTTGTTTGTATCGCAGATGGTGTCTAAGAGATCATTTGTTTGTATCGCAGATGGTGTCTAAGAGATCCCCTTTCATCATTTGTTTGTATCGCAGATAGTGTCTAATAGATCCCCTTTCATCATTTGTTTGTATCGCAGATAGTGTCTAATAGATCCCCTTTCATCATTTGTTTGTATCGCAGATAGTGTCTAATAGATCCCCTTTCATCATTTGTTTGTATCGCAGATGGTGTCTAAGAGATCCCCTTTCATCATTTGTTAGTATCGCAGATGGTGTCTAAGAGATCCCCTTTCATCGTTTGTTTGTATCGCAGATAGTGTCTAATAGATCCCCTTTCATCATTTGTTTGTATCGCAGATAGTGTCTAAGAGATCCCCTTTCATCATTTGTTTGTATCGCAGATGGTGTCTAAGAGATCATTTGTTTGTATCGCAGATGGTGTCTAAGAGATCCCCTTTCATCATTTGTTTGTATCGCAGATAGTGTCTAGGAGATCCCCTTTCATCATTTGTTTGTATCGCAGATGGTGTCTAAGAGATCCCCTTTCATCATTTGTTTGTATCGCAGATGGTGTCTAAGAGATCATTTGTTTGTATCGCAGATGGTGTCTAAGAGATCCCCTTTCATCATTTGTTTGTATCGCAGATAGTGTCTAATAGATCCCCTTTCATCATTTGTTTGTATCGCAGATAGTGTCTAAGAGATCCCCTTTCATCATTTGTTTGTATCGCAGATAGTGTCTAATAGGTCCCCTTTCATCATTTGTTTGTATCGCAGATAGTGTCTAAGAGATCCCCTTTCATCATTTGTTTGTATCGCAGATAGTGTCTAAGAGATCCCCCTTTCATCATTTGTTTGTATCGCAGATAGTGTCTAAGAGATCCCTTTCATCATTTGTTTGTATCGCAGATGGTGTCTAAGAGATCATTTGTTTGTATCGCAGATGGTGTCTAAGAGATCCCCTTTCATCATTTGTTTGTATCGCAGATAGTGTCTAGGAGATCCCCTTTCATCATTTGTTTGTATCGCAGATGGTGTCTAAGAGATCCCCTTTCATCATTTGTTTGTATCGCAGATGGTGTCTAAGAGATCATTTGTTTGTATCGCAGATGGTGTCTAAGAGATCCCCTTTCATCATTTGTTTGTATCGCAGATAGTGTCTAAGAGATCCCGTTTCTATCATTATTGTGTTCAAGTTAACGAGGATTTCGTGCGGTCATCACACACTGACCAACCGATGACACTTTCCCCTAAAGATATTCTATATCCTGCGTGGTAACAACGATGACTTAAAACCAACTAATCAACCTAAATGTACCTTGTCTTCACCACGATTAAACACGAGTACACAATTTTAGCAGCCAAATTTTTTTTTTCAAACCAACAAGGCTTTAAACTTACTTAATTTTCCTTGGCATAGACCAGAGTCTGCAGTTCAGCAGCAAACAGTTGACCACAAAAGAGTTTGCAGTTCAGCAGCAAACAGTTGACCACAAAAGAGTTTGCAGTTCAGCAGCAAACAGTTGACAACAAAAGAGTTTGCAGTTCAGCAGCAAACAGTTGACAACAAAAGAGTCTGCAGCTCAGCAGCAAACAGTTGACAACAAAAGAGTCTGCAGTTCAGCAGCAAACAGTTGACCACAAAAGAGTCTGCAGTTCAGCAGCAAACAGTTGGCCACAAAAGAGTCTGCAGTTCAGCAGCAAACAGTTGACAACAAAAGAGTCTGCAGTTCAGCAGCAAACAGTTGACAACAAAAGAGTTTGCAGTTCAGCAGCAAACAGTTGACCACAAAAGAGTTTGCAGTTCAGCAGCAAACAGTTGACAACAAAAGAGTCTGCAGTTCAGCAGCAAACAGTTGGCCACAAAAGAGTTTGCAGTTCAGCAGCAAACAGTTGACAACAAAAGAGTCTGCAGCTCAGCAGCAAACAGTTGACAACAAAAGAGTCTGCAGTTCAGCAGCAAACAGTTGACCACAAAAGAGTCTGCAGTTCAGCAGCAAACAGTTGGCCACAAAAGAGTCTGCAGTTCAGCAGCAAACAGTTGACAACAAAAGAGTCTGCAGTTCAGCAGCAAACAGTTGACAACAAAAGAGTTTGCAGTTCAGCAGCAAACAGTTGACCACAAAAGAGTTTGCAGTTCAGCAGCAAACAGTTGACAACAAAAGAGTCTGCAGTTCAGCAGCAAACAGTTGGCCACAAAAGAGTTTGCAGTTCAGCAGCAAACAGTTGACCACAAAAGAGTTTGCAGTTCAGCAGCAAACAGTTGACAACAAAAGAGTCTGCAGTTCAGCAGCAAAAAGTTGACCACAAAAGAGTCTGCAGTTCAGCAGCAAACAGTTGACCACAAAAGAGTCTGCAGCTCAGCAAACAGTTGACCACAAAAGAAGAAAAACTTAACTTGCCCTGATTGAAAGAATATTGTTAAATCTCAAAAGTTTATTTATAAAACTTTCAGCTTAACTTTGTAAGAGCTAAATTTGGATGAACGAACCTTCGCCGCCTCTGTTAAGTCGTGAATGAACTTCTCGTGAGACTACTGATGGACTCGTCTTAAGAACCAAACTTCCACAATACTGCATTGCCATGGACACCGAATCGAAAACAAGAAAAAGATAACTTTTTTTTAAAAGACGGTATTAGTTCGTTGCATCCAAAAGAGCGATGGTTTTCTCTTAAAAACATTTTTTTATATTCCAATGATAAGCTTTTAGATCTAGACTTAAAAGACGATGCGCACAATTTTCTTAACACTTATTTACTAAACTCTTAAGTCAATAAAGCCTTACATTCAAAAATTCCCGAAAACAATAGTCCTTGCGGAGACCGATCTAAGACCTAAACCTATATTTAAATCTCTTGCCAAATTTGAATTTATTTAATTTGTTACTTCAAAAATGATAACTGTCAAACTAGAGTTTGTCCCATGTGGCCAACTAGCTAGTAATTATTTTCTCAGCGATATACAACTGTTAAATTTCTAGAAAAATCGCTAGAGCCATTTTTGAGATAAGCTGTCCATGCATGTTCCTGGCTGGTTCCAGATTTCATGTTCCGACTTGAATAGAGGTATTGAAAAAAAAAAGGAAAACATGGCGGACCTCAAATAACATGGCCACGTATCTTCATTGACGATTTAAGAAGCGTGGACATCAACTTGAATAAACGTAAAACATTGCTAGTGAATTTTCAAACATAGTGTAAAAAAATAAATAAAGCAGATTTTTCTTGGGTATTTGGGATATCCAATGCACAGAGTAAAGCACGTGCTAACAAGTTTTGTTTTTTAAGGTATTTAAGAATTTTTAAGCACTATTTAGCACTTTTTAGCACTGCAGTATCAAATTTTCTAAGATTTTACGTTTACAGATCAATATAATTTCAATACGGAGGAAATGTTAGACTCTAATTTTCTACACGTTATTTGTCCCTCCCCCATTCTCAGGTCAAGTGAAAACTGTGAACAATTATTTATTGTACCTAACAAAACATGAATCAAAAAATTTAAACAATTAGGGAAATTAATCTTTCAGTATTAATACATTGGACTAAATATGTGGGGTTTTGTCCCGGCAAATAATTATACACGCCACATTGGTGTACACGTTATTTCTACCCACACCCATTCTTGGGTTGAAACGTTACACAGTTATTTATTGTACCTAACAAAACATGAATACAAAAAAAAAAAATAACCAATTAGTCAATTAATCATTGGCTGGCAATTAATTATTTATTTCGATATTAAGGGAAATAAATGTTATTGTGTTAATATATATGTCTATAAATGCACAGTTGTTTCCCATTATATAAGCTTTTTAAAAAAAGTATTTTTAAAAAGTTTTGTTGCCAACTGGGACATTGTTTAGTTTTTCGTGAAAATCTCCAATATTGTGTCTCTTCACTTGCAGCATTGTCTGTTGATGTATTCCATTCAAGAGTAATTTTCTAAAGTGCAATGGCATTGATCGAAAACTTCTGAAATTTTTGCCACGCCACATACGTAACGCTTGGATTTGATGTCACTAGATTTACATCTAGAATACACAATATAATCCATATAAAGGAAAATTTTAATTTTAGGGCCTACAGGGGTTTTTTTTTTGTTCAAATTTATGTAATTTTTAAACAATATAGTTTGCGAAAATATATTTTAATACACGATTTTATTTTATTACAAAACCTAATTCAATATTTCTCTATGGTATTGCTATATAAAATTTGTTTCTAATTCCATTGCATTGACAGGGTCCAGATATCTTACAAAGAGAAAGTTTATTGTAGTTCGTCAAGAGAGTTCAAAGAGAACATTGATAAGGCAGGAGATACAGCAGCACCTCTCTCGGGTAGGTTATGAGAATATTCTTCGGAATGTTCAGCGTCATGAAGATGTCTTCGAGATCAGTTTTCTGATGTCATACTTGGTTCAATATTTTGTTGTTGTCTCTACAAGTGGTGGAGGAGGTTTCCGTCCTGCCCTTTACTCAGCAAACACAGCTCGAGTCAAATTTGAATTCCTTCGTCCGACTCGGGGAATTGAACCCGAGCTCACACCCCTATGTTAGGTAGAGAAGTCACAGCCTCACAACCCACAATCATTAGATAGGGATAATTTGAAGTCACATTTTATTTCAAGTGTGTTGTAGAGCGCCGACG